>NC_064533.1:11788456-11925956 GCF_023856365.1 Brienomyrus brachyistius
GGGTCCGGAGGGCAGGGCCGTGATCGCCTGCTTCCAGGTGCCCATGCGCGTGTGCCATGCGTGTTCGTTTGTATGCACATTCGCATCCGTGTGCATGTGGCACAGAAGGGGGGGGGGGGGCAGGCTGGAAGTGGATGCCCAGCTGTTGGTGGGGATTAGTCCTGTTTAATGGAGCTCGCAGATGGAGGAGATACTGGCGTCCGGAGTATTCGAGGGCAGAGGCTAAATGTGAGGGATGAGCCAGGAGGGCCTAAAACGGAGGGGGGCGGGGGGGGGGGGGGCGGCGAATTCTGTGCTCACATTAAAGCCCACTGAGGAGCATACCAATGCCTCTGTTTGGGGGGGTTGGGGTCTGTTCCGCTCAACTCCATTGGATTCAGCTAGGCTCTTCCCTGATTCGTTAATGTCTTGGTCTCCGGGGGAATAGCCTCTGCAACGGCCAATGGTACCGCTTAACTGGGACCCGCCCCCACCACGCCTAATTAGGGCGAGCAGCATTTGTGGGCGTTGTGTTAAAGGGGACACCTGGAAGATGGACCTGGCCAGCTGTAGGTAGACAGGAAGGAGGAGTGTGTGTGAGGGGGTGTAGGCGGCCCACTCTCAGAGTGTGAGGAGAGCTACAGGTTTGAAAACCCCCCCATGGCGTGTCCGTGGCGGGAGAGGCAGATACACACAGATCCGCTGCCCGGCCTGGAGGCCCACAGTACAGCATATGTCTGATTAATGCTGCCGGGGGGGGGGGCGGAGTGGGGCCTGTGATTACGCCCCACGGGGGGCCTGTTTAAGTAAAACAATAAACCGCCGCTACCTTCTGATCACCGCATGGCCAATATGGCAGTTACGGTTAACCAGAACTGCCGGGTAATTACGGCGTGGTCGAGGCCACGGCGGTGGAATGCCGCTTTTCCCCCGCGTGCATCGGTCATGTGACCGCAAGGCTGTCTGGACAAAAGGGAGGGGGGGCCCCTGGGATCATTAGCGATCCTCCCGGCAGAGTGAGCATGCAGCCACAATGGCCCAAACTGGAAGAGAGCACATGGGGCTCAGTAGTGCCTCCCGGAGGACGCTGGCAAAGCATTTCTGAGGCTCTGGGTCCAAGCGTTTCTCGCAAGATCCTGTTTATGGCCACAGTTGCACCATTTACGTCTACAATGTGATCGTGCCCCAGCCCCCGCAACCGATGCCGCCGTCTCGACTTCACATCCAACCCAAAATCCTTCCCCATCCGCCACCTTCCTTTGGCTACATGGAATTTACACCTAGAAAAAATCCATTTTCGCATTTGCCACCATCCCCGAATTTACATATACGATGAAGCGGTTCCTCCCTGTTCATCTTCCATACTCCTGCTCCAGAATGACACCTTCCGCAAACCATCATTTTCACCATCTATCCTAGATATTCATCCCGGGGCATAATCTGCCGATCCATACTGACGCTCACCGGCGCCGCCCTTCTGTCTTTTTTTGGCAGTGCGTCGCTCTGCGGAACCATCTGTCTGCTGCCTCTCTGTGTCTGTGGGTCAGAGTCACTGAGTTTTTTTAATCCTGGAAACCTGTGAAGTCTCGTGGCTCCTTGCCGACCGGAGCCGTTCCACGGAAGCGATGGCCAGCTGTTGGGGGAGCGTGGAGGGGGCCCGCGCAATGGCCCCTTTGTCCCGCTAATTTGGGGGACGGGCTGTCCACGGTGGGGGGAGTGCTGTCGACCTGTCCGTACAGTGCCAGTACCTGAGATCCAGGGAACACAGGAGCTGGAAACCTGAGGAGATTGAGCCTGACTGAAATGATCACTCATGCCCATGATGGTTAGTGCACTGATAGCAGCACCTCCCACTCAGACCCATGACTATGTCTCTCTCCTCTCCCTCTCTTTTTCCATACCACTCCCTCTCTCCTGGACCCTCCATCAATTCAACTCCCCCCCCCCATCCCCCCAAATGCTCTCTCATTTCCAGCAGGTCCAGGGTCAGCTGCCCCCCTGATGATCCCGGTGTTCCCTCCGGATCAGAGGACTCTGGCTGCAGCCGCCGCCCAGCAGGGCTTCCTGCTCCCTCCGGGATTCAGCTACAAGCCAGGCTGCAGTGAGTGCGGGGGCGGGCGGCAGAGGGGGCGGGGCTTTCCGGCAGAGGGGGCGGGGCTTTCCGGCAGAGGGGGCGGGGCTATCCGGCTCAGGATCCGAGAATGAGGAGTGTAACGCAGGTGTAACGCAGGTGTAAGGCAGGTGCCGTGCCCGCCAGGTGACCGAGGCAGCCGACCACATGGAGGCCTCTTTTGTCTTCGAGTCGCATTTTCAAAAAGTAAAACGAGGAAGAAGGCGGGGATGGAGGGAGAAAAAAAACGCGCCTCCTCTGGGAGTTTTCTTTTTTTGGTCGTAACCGTCCAACTGTGAGGCAATGTGTTGTTTACAGCGTGAACAGGCGCTGCCAGCATTCTGCGGAATAACGTGAAGACACAGGGGGGTAGACCTGCCCCAGGTTTCCTCGCAATAACGCAGGACGCAGCCAGAACACGCTTCCAACACGCCTCCGACACGCTTCCAACACGCCGAGCATCCCAAGGTCCAGCTCTTCCCACAGAACTTCACAGTTTCCAAAACAAGTCCATCAATATCAATTATTACACTACTCCCCCCTTTCCCGGCAGCCTGCTCCAGCACTGCCATTCTGGCTTCGATTGTTTCTGCCTGCGGGTTCTCTGCCCCACTCGGCTCTTCCTCCTCCAGTCCAGCTGTTCCTGTGACTTCCCCGGTCCTGCTAGTGCCCCCTTCGATTTACCACGTCACAAACACGCAAACCCTAATCATTTTCATCCGCCCCAGGGCTAATCAGAGAAGCTTCACAACGCCCCCACGAGCTCAAAGTGAAATTTAAGGCAGTGAGAAACAGTCTGACTTTTCTTTTTGCGATTCTTTTTGGTTTTAAACCAGTGAGAACTTGACTCAGAGCATGAGCAGCTCCTGTCGCGGGATCCGTCTCTTGCCTGATTTACCGCCGTCCTCTGGCCAAAACTAACATGTTTAACTTTTTTTGTTTCTCTTTTGTTTCAGAGGTCCCCACGAGTCCTATAAAATGTCTTACATATTTTTGTTTGTTTTAGGGAGTAAAATAATCTCCCATAATACATCGCTGACATTATTCCAAAGAATGTTTCAACCTAGTTGTTTTGTTTTTTTTTATGAAAAAGTTATATGGGAAAATTGAGCTGGGAATGTCTGGTTTATTACTTAAAAAGTGAAAACCCCCAATTCAGCCAAATTGTACCCATCAGGGCAAAGGGGGGGGGTGTGACAGACTGATTTAGTGCTACATGGATTTATGTTGCATTCAATTATCTTGGCGAAGTCGTAAATTCTGAGGTGTGTAACATCACATCCAAGCAGTCTTCCAATCGAGCTGCACATCTCGGAACAAACGTGGCTGCCTCCATGAACACGCTGCTGTTGTTGTCTGAGCACAAAAAGCTCATGGAACGACATTTATTACTTCACATAAAAGAGCAAACCAAGGATGTATAACTAATACCTTTAACAAAATTAACATTTTGAAATATTCACATGACGCCGCATGTCCCCTTGATCTCTGCCAATCATCTTTGAGCGCAACATATCACTGTGTGAGATTTGGTATCTTCGCTCCGGAGTGCCGGGGTCAGATCCTGCTCCCACACTTCCGCTTAGCCAAAGCCTTATTGATCTGTCCGCAAAGGCGGCTGCCCGGGCGGCCACAAAAGCTGCTCTTTCACTCCAGAACAAAGCATTCTGGGAAAAAGGAAGAAAGGACGGCTCACCTAGGCCATTAGGACACCGCGAGCTGAGAGCCAGTGAAACGGAGTCTATAAAGTGGCGCATTAAGGACGCGGGCAGCGGTGGTGACGGTGATGTGTTTCACGGGCGCAGCGTGTCGGACCGGCTTGTTAGCAGATAAAGGAGCGGCGAGAGTCGCGCTCCCTGGTATTTCCTGTAGAGGGGGTAATTACCAGGCCTATCTGCCGCCCTTGTGCCCATAATTCAGCCCTGATTCTTCAGCACCCGGCTGGCCCCCCCACCCTGCCGGAAAGCTCCTGTCGGCTGAGATGAAGTTTTGCTCCTTAATTACTGGCCGTGATCTACTGAGGAGGGGGGGGGTTTCCTCAGCCTTCTTTGTGGAGTGGGCATTAGGCGCATGATCCGGCTTTCATTAAGGGGACCGGGGGCTGCAACAAAAGAGGGCTTTGCAGGGGGGGAATGAGTTTCCCTGGTGGTCAGCTTTTGGAGTGGGGGAGCAGCCTTCAGAGGATGATGATTTTGAGTGTCTGCGTTGAGGGTAGGAGCTGGCAGCCGGAAAGGCCCAGCTTTGGACGCGTTGGGTGGTAAAGGGGTGCACCCAGTGTAAGAGTGGACCTGCTTGAAATGCCGCTTTTTTGACCCCCCCCAGGTGACCCCTACCCACTGCAGTTGATCCCGACCACCATGGCAGCGGCTGCCGCAGCAACGCCTGGACTCGGCCCCCTACAGCTCCAGGTAAGGCCGACGGGCGTGGGGCATCTTCCTCGCCTCCCCAGGTGAGAAGTACAGATCATTCCTGGCTGGGGGGGGGGGGGGTCAATGACATGTCACAGGGCTTCCCTGTCACCTGCTACAGATACCTCCCTTCCTGACACTGTACAGTGGACGAGCGTGAAGGAGTCCCAGAGCCGCTCCCCCTCTACAAATATGCCCCCCATAGACATAGATCTATTTATTGGTGGATTAATGAAGCCAAATTAAGATTTGCATCTCAGCCTCCAGATTTTGGCATTTTTGTGATATTTATTTTGAGAATAAATGGGTCAAACATCTGCTGCCCCCAAAGTCCCCTCCTTTCCAGTCCAGGAGATCAGCAGGAGGGCTTTTCCCACATCAGTCTCATTCCCCTACCCTGCAAAGCCACGCCCCTTTGAGGCCCCACCCACTCCAATTTCACACCCGACATGTCCGGAATCCTCCCCAGTATCAGAATTCTGACTACATGGCTGTTCATACCTTCAATCCCATATTCTCAAAATCCCCCAGTGAAACAGATCACCACATTGTTACAGGCTGGGGGGGCGGTGGGACGGGGGGGGGGGGGGGTAAATCACTCACCAGCGCTTCCACGGCGATCTGTGCTGCGTTCCATTTTTACGAGCGGATGCCCTGAGACGGACATAAAGATTACTGTCCCCCCCCCCCAAGGGGTCAGATACTTCAGAGCCACAGTCATAATGGAGAGGCAGTCAGAGAGAGAGCTGGGACTGCTGGGGGGGGGAGGGGTGTTCACACACACACACACACACACACTCACCTGCAGCCTGGTCTTCACGTTCGAGCCCCCCCACCCCTGACTGCACGGCTCCGAGAATCCAATTTAGTCCAGGTCGTCACCCCTGCGCTGCCCAGGTTTAACTGGGTCCCCGGTGTTCAGCTGAGAGATAAGAGGCACAAAGGGGCGTTGTAGGGGTGGATCGCCAAACAATGGCAACCGTGTTCAAAGGCTCATTTCACGACTGGTGTTGGGGGGGGGGGGGGGGCTTTTAAAATGGGCCTCGTACCTCCTTGTTCCTTCCTCACCGCGTCCCACACTGCCTTCGTCTCCATAGTGATGACTGCTCACAGTGACCTTTGACCTCTCCCCTGCCCGGTGACATTTTGAGTCATACACATTCGGGAACCTCTCCCCCTTCTGGGGATCGAGCTGCAGCCTGGGGTCACACCTCGGGGTCTAACCCACAGGTACAAATGGGTAGCGGTACAGCTGCGCCTGTCCAAAGTCCGTAAGTGAAGGCCTCACTGCCCTCCTGTGGACACAGGCTGCTACAGGCGTTCTGTCACAGTGCTTCCTGTCCACTGTGGTTTCTGTCACTACGGTTGTTTGGGTCAGTTGTTATGTTTTCATTAAAAGTCTTGTCTGGATAAAAAAACAGAATGCAACCACTTTAAAACCACTGCCACCTCCCATTCTGGTACGTTCTGGTCGACAGCTGGCCTTCCACCCCATATTAGCAGGACTGACCTGACAAGGTCAGGGTAGTCAGGCAGGTCTCTATCCTCACAAAGGGGCAGGGGCGAGGGGGAGGGGGGCTTGTGTGTGGCAGAGCACAGCAGGATGTGAAGCATCATATGAGGGCTTCTTGGCGATATTGGGGGAAGATGTTGCAGCTGACAGTGACTGCATGACGCATTTAAAGGCCCATGCAGCCAACAGTGACTGCGTGACACATTTAAACGCCCGTGCAGCCAACAATGACTGCGTGACACATGTAAAGGCCCGTGCAGCCGACAGTGACTGCGATGCATTTAAAGGCCCGTGCAGCCGACAGTGACTGCGACGCATTTAAAGACCCGTGCAGCCGACAGTGATTGCGCAACACATGTAAAGGCCCGTGCAGCCGACAGTGACTGCGATGCATTTAAAGGCCCGTGCAGCCGACAGTGACTGCACGACACATGTAAAGGCCCATGCAACCGACAGTGACTGGGCGACACATTTAAAGGCCTGTGCAGCCAACAGTGATTGCGCTATACATTTAAAGGCCTGTGTAGCCGACAGTGACTGCGCGACACATTTAAAGGCCTGTGCAGCCGACAGTGATTGCGCTATACATTTAAAGGCCTGTGCAGCCGACAGTGATTGCGCTATACATTTAAAGGCCTGTGCAGCCGACAGTGATTGTGCTACACATTTAAAGGCCCGTGCAACCGACAGTGACTGGGCGACACATTTAAAGGCCTGTGCAGCCGACAGTGACTGCGCTACACATTTAAAGGCCCGTGCAACCGACAGTGACTGGGCGACACATTTAAAGGCCTGTGCAGCCGACAGTGATTGCGCTATACATTTAAAGGCCTGTGCAGCCGACAGTGACTGCGCTACACATTTAAAGGCCTGTGCAGCATTTAGCTAATGGCTAAATGCTCTTAGCTGGATCCTCAGCTTTATTCTTATGGAAAAAAACCCATGCTGTAGATGTCAGAAAAGCGTAGTTTCTTGCACTGGATCTTGGAGCAGATGGGGAGGAGGGGGGCGGTACGACACAGGGAGCCATGCAGCTGCGGGGTAGAGGTGTGGAGCAGTGTGTACCTGCCCCCCCATGGTCCCCGGTCATGCTGGAGAGATATAAAGAGGGTCAATGGACGGGGTTAGGCATCATAGGAGGAGGCAGATGTTGGAGCATATTGTGGCGGATTACGGCACTGTACGGGGGGGGGGGGGGGGGGTGGCGCACTGAGCCTATGGCTAATACCTTAACTGCGGGATGGATTCAGCACATTTACTCACGCGCCTCGGAGGGAAAGGCCCACATTAGTCTATCAGAGAGACCCTTCGGCAGGTTTGGAGTGGCGGCGTGTCTGTCTGTCTGACTGTCTGTAGGTGGCGTGGTGGTTAAAGGCACAGTCTGAGGTTTCAGGGAGACAGTGAAATAGTCCAGTAAAATATTAATGGAAATATTCAAATATCCATAGACAATCAAGTCATTTTAAAAAAGGACCAGATAACAACCAAATAATGATGATAATAGTAATAACATAATAATAATAATAATAATTATTATTATTATTGTATATATACCCATCTGGTGAGTGCTTACCCAGCACAGGGTTGCCATGGCCTGGAACCCATCCCAGGTAGCAGGCCCCCCCCTTGGTGGGGGTGACTGTGATAATAAGCATAATTCCCTTTTTGCGGGGCCCGGCACCCTTCCCAACACAAAGCCGGCGTCCTTTTCCGCCCGTCCGCTGGCAGGGAGCTCCGCGAGGTCAGCGAGCTTTATATTTCTCACAACCCCTGCGGTTCACGGCCGGCGTCGTGGCCCCAACCCCCCCCCCCCCCCTTCCGCCTCCTGCTCTCAGCCTGGCTTCATTCAGGCAACAAAGGCGGTGGATGGGAGAGCAGCGTATAATCTCTGTGAAGCGGCGGATTACGGCAGGCAGAGTGTCTGCCCAGGGTGCCTGGCCTCACTTAACACACCGAGGGGCTGGCCGTCACTGCTTGTGTGTCTGTCAGGGACAGGCGCCCCACACATCCTAATACACACACACCTTTCTCTTGACGCTGCTGCCCTGATTGATTACGGATCATATTAAGGGATTAAGCGTGAGCTGGTGCGGACGGCAGCTTTCAGGGTTCAATCAGCCTTACCCCCGCGGTCCAGATTTGCCCGGTTGCCATGGGACCGTGCTGTCTGCCACGTTCAATTAACGCTCCCCTCAATCCAACCCTTCCCCCAATATCTCAATACCCCTTTCTGGAAACATCCACTGTCGTTCACCGCCCCCACCTTTGCAGATGCCTTAACGCCCATCCTTTGTGGGGGTCACATTTAAGCTGCTCTTCATCATCCCACTCTAGATTTCTTGCCCTTCTTGGGAGAACTCAACAGCGCCCCCTGTGGTCAGATTAGTCACTTGTCTTCTCACTTGTCCAGCCCCTCTCTGAGCACACTCAGACCTCCTGGCACTTCAGTGGGGTCAACTAGGCGCCCTCTAGTCACTGTACATATCACATGCCCCACCCATCCTTTTACCTGAGGATATTTACCAACCAGCAGGGGGAGCAGTCCTTCGTGGGGGACACGGGATCGGGAATTATACGCATCAGCACACGCAGAGCTGTTACAGGCTGCGGCCACGAAGCATTAATCCACATCGACGCAGGATGGAAATAAAGCGGCGATGTAGCAGAGGGGTGACAGAGAGAGGCGGAGGGCCATTTGCATAAAAGCAGCCTTTGTTTCCCGCCCGTGGCTGGCGGCCAGCGTGGGACAGAAGGACGGAAGTTTCACTCGCAAAACAGTGATTATTTTCCAAAATCTTAAAAAGAAACAGCAGCGAGGCACCAAAGTCTTGTCCTTCTGAGAACGCGCTCAGTTTGCACTTTAAAGATGAGCGCAGGAAGAATCTCCCGGCTTCTGTCACAAACCGGGTGTTTCTTGTTGTGTATCATCAAGAAAGGAATGGTTTTAAATAGAAATCGTCCCCTTAATTTCCTTAATAACATGCACAAAGGCTGTGCGGCAGCGTACATTTAACAGCCTCTGCCGGAATGTCGGGCAGCTTAAAAATAGTCGTGTTAAGTCTGTTTACGAATGTCGGTTTAGAGTCACCGGCTTAAGTCACTCAGGAGCTGCTTCTGAAGGAGCGCTGCCTTGTGTGGTGGGGGACGTGAACCCCACGGAGCTTTCCTCCGTCTGTGCCGGACTTGCTTGGTGGCAGGGAGCTGTCGGTTCATGCCGTCGCGATATCGCAATACTACCTGCGACACGCTTTGCTTTTACAGTCACCGCAGAGGTTTCCGGAGTATTTCAAATCCCCACGTGGGCCCTCGGAATACCGACTGTGGTCGACCTGAAAAGGAGGCCCCTAACTTTTCTATTTTCCCTTGACCATTTTTTTTTTTATCTCGAGAGATACTACCCCCCCCCCCCCCCCCCCCCGACCCTGATTCAGCATCATATCCCAGGATGCACCTGCGCTGCATGTCTCTCCCTCGCGTGTGCTGTTAGCCGGGCCCCTGGGGGGCCGGGCAGTGGGACGCAAAGTGACAGACCGTCCCAGAGCAGCGCCGCTTCTCAGGCACAAGCAGCCGCGGGGCCCCCGCTAATGGCCGGCCCCGGCTTTTTACCCCCATCCTCTTTTTGTTTGTGCAGTGTGCGTATTTATTTATTCATGTATCTTCCTCTGTCCCTCCCTCCTTGCTTTCTTTCCCCCTCGTTTTGTTTTTGCAGCAGCTTTATGCGGCCCAGCTGGCGGCCATGCAGGTGTCCCCGGGGTCTAAGCATGGCAGTATGCCCCAGGCCAACCTCGGCACACACTCGCCCACTAGTGGCCAGACGGAGAAGTGCAGGAGCACCCCACCTCCCAAACCCAAGGTACTGCCTCTCCTGCCTTTTGGGGACCCATGTGGGCTGAGTGCAGTCTGACATCCCTCTAGTGACATTCTGCTTCCGTGTAAGTGCTGTGCAGCTGACGCCCAAAGCAGGAAGTGCTCCTGTGTGTCTTCTGGGCCCCAGAGGAAGCAGGCACTTTATATTAATTCCCGGCAAACCGTTCCTGGGCTAGACGCCCTGCAGCGAACATCAACTGCATTGGAATTGACTGTTTCTGCCATCATGGCCACCTCTTCACAATCTACAGGACTGGGGGGGTGGGCTTTTTCATCTTGTCACTCTGCTGACTCATCCCTGTGCAGTTTACATCTCTCCCTCAGACCCCCCACCCTTCTCCTCCCCCTCGGGGCAGCGGTTGGGGTAAACATGCATTTTTCAGGGTCCACATTTTCCCTGGGTTTCTCGCCCCACTTAGGACGGCTTGACGCCTGTCAGGCAGCTGTTAGGGCTGGGGCACATGGCTTTTAAGAGCTGCCCCCCCCCCCCCCCGTGGAGGTTCAGGTGGGGGGAAGCGTAGGTGTGGAGCAGAATATTGTACCCCCCCCCCTTCCACACTCACACACTGCCTGGCTTTTCATCACATCTCCCAAGTATGTTCAAGGCCTCCTTCTGTGGCTTCTTGTCACCACGGTGACCAGCTAATAGTTTCCGTGGTGGCGAGTCCACAGGCCCGTGACCCACGCCGACTGTGGGCACTGCTCAAGATGCCACCATGTCACACAGCAGGAGGCGACACTGCAAGCCACCCGCCAGCAGCGTGGGTGGGAATCGGCACAGCCTGTTCGCAGAGAAAGTCACCAGGACCTAGCGCGAGTTAGTGCCGAGCAGTTTTCACGCAGCCCGTAGCATAGCGCCGTGGATTTCACATAGCCCACCCTCTGGCCAGCCAATCGGACACAGGGCAGCCACACCCTATCCAATAGCAGGCGAGAGCATCCACAGTCCAGCCAATCACATGCAGCCCAGCCGCAGCCCACCTCGCCAATCTCTGCTGCTAATTCCTCCTTGGTGGCATTATTCATGTTGGCCAACGTCCCACTGACGGATTTTCTTCTGAGAGAATGAGCATTGGGAAGAGGCATTATCTGTAATAAATATTCACGTTTCTCCTGCAATCCAGCGACAGAAAGCCCGACACAATATGGGTCACAATTCAATACTCCCCACCAGATCCATCCCGCTTGCTCCTCATTGAGGGAGGCCTTTGTCTCCTGCGTAATGAAGAGATCTTGCCGGTTTGCCTCAATTCAGCCAGACCGTAATGAAGGCAATCCTGTTAAAGCTCATCGCCAAGCGCGAGCGGAAGGTCTTAATGAAGACGCACGTGCCCCGCTCCAGTGCTCCTGACGGGCCGATCTCGGGTCTCACACCGGACCAACGGCCGTGTGCCCTGCGGGTCAGTCAGGCACGGGAGTCATACAAGTGCGCTGAAGCCTGGAATGCCATAGGATAGCTGGTACTAAGGACCGGTCGGTATTTATCGTAGCATGGGCATTACAAGGAACACAAGGGAGTATCGTTGCTATGGGCACATCCCGGATTGTTACCATGGACACCGAAGCCCTACAGAGGACACATTGTCATCACTGGAGACTTGGGCATGGCATTGAGGACTCCAGATGTCATGGAGACTTACATGTATCTTTCAGTGTTAACACTGGCTGGGCCAAGGACCCCAGTAATGGAAGGTCCCCTCTATAATGGAATATCTACGCTCTGTTTTCACTCTATGTCTGTTTGGACTGTTTATCCTCATACTGTCAGACTAGAGTGGTAACCTTTGTTCCAGTCCTTGCTGCGCTTAATAGAGGCGCTCACATGACCTTGTCGAGCGCGTGTGCTTATATGTGGAGGCCTGCCGCCGTGTCAGCGTTTCTGATTGGGCCCCTGGTCCCAGTGTGTGCGGTCGCCATGGAGACGCCTGTGCTGTTTTTTGCCTTGCAGGACGAGGGCGCTCAGCCCCTGAACCTGTCGTCCAGGCCTAAGGCGGCCGAGAGCAAGTCACCCACCTCCCCCGCTTCCCCACAGGTCCCTGCCCTGAAGCTGGGCCCCGGCTCCCTGAAGCACAGCGTCCCAGCCAGCATCAGCAGCCCCCCCACCCGTGCCGGCTCCTTAGGTACCGCCCGCCAGCCACCCACCTGGAACCCACCCATGACTCCCCCCCCCCCCCCCCCGCATCCTTCACACTGGTCTGGAGTACAAGAGTTAGCACAGAGTGATCAAGCCAGTACAAGGGTGATTATCACCAGCCAATCAATAAAAGGGTGATTCTTACCAGCCAATCAATAAAGGGGTGATTCTCACCAGCCAATCAATAAAAGGGTGGTTCTCACCAGTGAGCCAGTATAGGGGTGATTCTCACCAGTCAGTCCACCAGCACAAGAGTGATTATTACCAGTCAGGCAGTACAGTATCTCACTAGTATTTGGTACATCTGACTGTATCATGTGTTAGCAGAGGAGTGTATAATACACCACAGAAGCATGTATCAGCTGACACCCAAAGAGCAGGGAGATATCCTGGTCTAGAAGCTTCTGTGAAAAGCTGCCCTCTCGCCGCCAGTGACTGAGAGGAGCGTGAACTTCCTTGGGGTGTGAAGCTGGTGGGGAAGGGGGGGGGCATGTGACACGGAGGGGGGGTACGGAGAAGAGCACAAAGGCGAGCAGGACGTGCGCTTGTGCGAGGCTCCTCTTACACAACTTGGCTTTCACGCATAGTGCAGGACCCCGGCGCTAATGACAGCCTGGCCGCTGCGCCGGGGTCTACGCTGCAGCCTGGCCGCTCTCATCTCCACTCTGTTCCCCACAAACCGCCGGATTTAGCAGCAGATTATGGGATTTAGCGCCCAGATGTTTTTTGTTCTCAGAAATGGATTAGGGTGTAAAGTTTGTCAGCATCACCGGGAACACCGGGAACGTGGCGAGGCGAGCCGCCCGCTTGCGTCCCAATTAGTCCCTGCCTTCTGTCCCACCAGTATTTCCATCTGTTCCCCAAGATATTCCAGGTCAAGATGTGATGCGTGACTCCGCCGCAGCGAGGTCTGGTGCGCATGCCGGTCGTGTGCGTAAAGCACCCCACCCTCAAACCCGCCTCACTTATGCTGCCCCCATCCCATGCTGCTCCCCATGCCCCTCCTCCCTCAGACCCCGCCCCCAAATCTGACCTCACCGCTCCTCCAGCCAGCATTTAGATACAGCCAAGCCTCACCTAGCCGCAGCCCTGGTCTAGCTGGGGTGGGGGGGTAGTTAGCTCTTGCCCACCTCTGCTGGTTGCCTGTATCCCCACCTCCACCAAAGTCCATTTGACTTGATTTTTTAAGGCTTCAGTCCTGTCATTACAAATCTGAGCACTTAATCTAGCCTGAGACTGCATTTGCTGCTGGATTACCGCAGATTAAGATCCCTAATCTGCCCCAGGGCTCTTTGTTCAGTTTACCCAGAGATGGGGAGATTGATGACAGTACTCCCTCCCCCCTTAAGACCCCTGCTTAGTACTGAGGCTGCCTATGTTGTGGTCAGCAAGCCGAGAAAATAATGCAAGTGCTGATGATGACGGAAGCCAGGAATAGGGGGTCTTGGTTGTAGCAGTAGCGGTGTATCGGGAGTGGGGGGACAGAGGGGGGGGGGGGGCAGAGCTCCAGGATGGCAGGTAGACACATAGCAAATAGCAGTTCCAGCCCCCAGATCCCTGGACATGGGGGGGGGGTGTATAATGATCTCACAGTGCAAATTTGCCGATAGCTGCCCTTTAGTTGCACTTAGTGGTCACATGATCACGGACCATGTGACCAGCATCGGGATATGGTGATGTTATGGTGTAGATATGTGGATAAGCAGTGCGCTTGGGGGACAACATGAGCAGGTATGTTTTTAGAAGTGGGGTTGGATTGGGGTTACAGCTAGCTTGTAGAAGCATGCCACACAGCCATGTGTTAACTGGGGAGGCTGTTAGGTAATAGCGCGTAGATGGCTGCATGGAGAGGGGGTCCCACCCAGGGATCAGAACGAATCACGTGGTGCCTGAGGGTCTCGTGTCCAGAGCCTGAGTGCCTGTATGTTGATGCCTTTATCTTGAGGTGCACCTTGCCAAATCCTCTCTCCCACATTGTCTCCATGCAGACCTGCTGTCATCCATCACGTCGGCGGGCTACCTGAACGACCATGAGGCGGTGACCAAGGCCTTCCAGGAGGCCCGGCAGATGAAGGAGCAGCTGAAGAGGGAGCAGCAGGTGCTGGATGCCAAAGTGGCCGCTGTCAGCGGGCTGGGCCTCGGCAGCGGCCGCTTGGACAAGGTGCATCCCTTGCCGACACTGCCCCCTGCTGTTGGGAGGAGTCTGTCCGAGTTGCACTCCCTGGGGTTTCAGCCCGAACATAACCCTGACCTCCACCGGGAATATGCACTTCCCCTCACCCCGAAGTTCTTTTTTTAAACACGCAGTTATTCCTGCCAATTCTGTAAGCAAACCAGGGCAGGCCGGCTGGGATTGAGTGTGCAAATTAATCTGATTCATAGAAAAAGCTTAACCAACACTTTTCCAAAGAGTTACACTGCACCCAGTGGTGTGGTTTTACACCCAAGATGGGGGTATTGCACTGTAACAGCAGGGCCCCATCTGGGACTCGAACCTACAACCTTGCGGTTGAGCACTGTGTCTGTTGATTGTGTACATCCCCATTTAGACCCATGTGGTGTCTTTGTGTGGGCATTAAGCATACTGTCTGAGGCCTGCCTTCTGCTTGACAGATTCCTAACACAGATCTGGGATTAAAGGATACCCCTGTCTGGGAATGGGACACGCTGCAGGTCAGCGTGTTAAAATCTGGGTGGCCAGTGAGCAGAGAGCCGCTTGTGTGCGCTGCGGGAGTCTGCCAAATCAAAACTAGGCACTTTAGGAAAGCGACAAAAGAGTAAAAAAAAAAAAACGAAGAAACAATATTCCTGTGAAATATTTAATGTTTCTGCGAGATGCTCCTGGGGCAGGGAGCCCTGCCGCCGTTCCGTCTGCGGAGACGCAGTGCCAGACGCTGATGCGAGGCAACACCGGCTGTTTCCCGGGACGCAGGGCTAAATTGCGCTTATTTGTTAAACACACTGCAGTCAGCTGGAGAGGCCTGGAGAGCATCTGCATTGATGGCATTTAACATCTAACATCTCCCGGGCACACAAATGCGCACACACACACAGGCACACACAGACACACACACACAGACACACACACACACACACACACACACACACAGACACACACACACAGACACACACAGACACACAAACACAGACACACACACACAGGCACACACACACGCATATATATTCACACTTACGCAGGGACACACAGACATTAACGCAGGCATCACTTGCTCAGGCATTCTCAAACGCACACAGAGACACAGTCCTCCTGTCACAGGGACACATAGACGTTAACACAGGCATCGCTCGCTCGTTCAGGCATTCTCAAACGCACACAGAAGCACATTTTGACTCACACCCTCACACCTAGCCCGTCTGCCTCACACATATATATTCACATATCCATCCTCTCTCTCCTGCTCTCTCTCTCTCTCACACACACACACACACACACCTCCTTGAGCCAGTGATCGTGTCTGCTGCACACGTTCCTCCCTCCTCTGTGAGACTGCGAGTCACCTGATCGGCTTGTATAGCCAGCATTACCCAGGCAGCTGAACGCTGCAGTGAGACAGAGGCTACAAGAGGCTACAAGTCTGTTTATTTTATGGCCAGATGGTGGCGTGGTGGCTAAGGGGGTGGCCTGGTTTCCAATGATAAGTTAATTATTTAGAGTACCTGAAACATCTGTTGATTTGTAAGCCTTACATTTCCGTGTGTATATACATGCAAACACACACACATATATTGCACAGGCTTTAACTAGGTTTCTGTCATCAGCTGTGGTTGTCACATTTACTGCTAGTATGTGACCTTCGGTCTGTGGTGAAGGACTGTGGTTGTGCGGTTACCCAAACCGGGCCATGCTGGTTACAGAACCTGAGATCAGGGGCCGTCAGCAGGCACAGTGGTTATTCCGCCCTTAACCACTAAGCCCCAGTGGCAGTGGCCATCCTAGCCTAGCGTGCTAGTAGATGACACTCCCCCCCCCCCAACCCCATAATCTGCCTTAATGCACATCAGATGCTCCTTAACACATGACTCTCCCCTCTTCTCCTCTTTGTGTCTGGAAGCTGTGGAGATGTTTTTTTGGAATGATGCCCACAGATGGGGAGGGGAAGGGGGTGGAATTGCAGGTCGGATTAAGGGGCAGG
This sequence comes from Brienomyrus brachyistius, assembly GCF_023856365.1. NCBI lineage: Eukaryota > Metazoa > Chordata > Actinopteri > Osteoglossiformes > Mormyridae > Brienomyrus > Brienomyrus brachyistius. The sequence continues at coordinate 11,804,622 of NC_064533.1, forward strand.
CATGCCCCCCCCCTCCCAGAAGGACTGATGGGAGTGTAGTATGGGAGTAGGTCAAACGTCAGAGTTTGATCTGACTGTGTTTTGGGGTGACACCCACGCACGTGTGGGAACATCACCCCCTGGCCAAACGCACTCCTTTCTATATTCTTTGCATGGGGTGACACCCTCGGAGTGCGTGTTTGGACACAGCGTCCCCTGGGATAATGCTCCCCCCTCCATTGCACCACCTCCCTGCTCCCCCCCCCGGCGGATCGTGTGTTTCTGAGGCAGGTTTATTTAAATCTGGTGAATTAACTCGCAGGAACTATTTAATTGTATGTCTGCGAATAGAATAATGCGCTTTTCCGGGGCGGCCCGGGTGGCTGGGTCATGTTCTAATGGAGAGCGCGCTGTTGAGTGTGTTTTTATAGATGCCAGGCTTTGGGGATAGCTTCTAATTGTATAATTAGCCTGTAAATGCAGCACTCAGGGTGGGGGGCTCCCAATATATATGCAAAGAGATGGAGGTCTGAAATGAAAATGAGCAGGACGCCTGCATTAGCCATGTAAATGTGCGGTAAATCAGCCTTTTATTGAGTGTAATAAATACCCGTGGGGGTGTGTGGTCTGGCCCTCTCTCCTTCCTAGGGCACTCTCAGTCTGAGAGTGCACCCAGGGTAGCCCCCCCCGCTTTAAGTATGCAGGGAGGGGGGGCAGTACCACGCAGATGGCGGCCGGCTCAGTATTCCTGGAGGGGCCGACACATGCAAAGCCCAACAGTAACACCCCCATCGCCACCATGAAAAGGAGGGGGCTGGACGTACAGGCTTTTTGAGCAGTTCTCAATGCATCGCTCGCTCTGGGGCTGCTGAAATGTGATTAGATCTGTCAGGGACAGAATTATTTGCCCCGCTCCCCCCCCGGTACATATGAAGCTGAAGTTAGAAGCTGCGTCTCACTAGGTGGCATTTTTAGACCAGGTGGAGGCTTTGTGGAGTCACCCATCACCCCCCCCCCCCCCCCCGTCCTTCAGCTCCCATTGGTACGGGCCGCAGGTAGAGCTCGCGTTGATGTGCACTTGAGCAGTTGTCAGGCAGAGATGTAATCAGCTCATCGCTCGCACGTGTACATTTTGGGGGGGGGGGGGTGTGCTCTCCGGCGCCCTCTTCCATCTGTGTGAGGCATGTGATATGAAACAACCCCCCTCCCCCATGCTGTGAAAACCAGCACCAAATTAAACTAACAGGCCCCTTTCACTCTTCCCATCTCGCCTGGTGGATCTTCCGGGCATTACGGTGGACACACACGCACCTGGCCGTGATCTGATTGCCGTGAATGTTCGCTTCATTGGAATGAGCGGGGGGGTTGACCTGGCCGCTCTGTCCCTGCATTGATCCAGGAGAAGGGAACCCTGGAGAACCTGTCGCAGCAGCTGAAGCAGTCCGAGGAGAACAAGTTCAGCCACGTGATGGACTTCAACATCAGTGGCGACTCCGACGGTGAGCAGGGTCTGCGTTCAGGTCCGGGGGGGTGCCGGGAAGGATGGCGTTCTCCCGCTCGCCGATCGGGGCTCTGCTCAGGGGTGTGTCGCTGATGGGCACTGGCGAGGGGGTCGTCAGGGGGGGCGTGTATGAAAAGGTCACCCGTACAGATTATCCATGAAGATTAGAAGCTCCAGAACGGCAGCCACCCGCTGCTGCTCGTTACACTTCGCCCCGAGTTCTGTGTAAAACTTGACCCCTTTTACAGACCTCAGTCACACGGTGGTTTTCAGCATGAGGATTTGTGTGTTAATGTGTGAGCTTGTCTGTCTTTATGAGACTCTGTTTATGAGAATCAGTGTGTGGGTTTGTGAAGCTGTGTCTATATGAAGCTCACCCCCCCCCCTCTCCGCCCCTCCTGTCACCACCACCCCCCACCCCCCCACAGGCAGCCCCAGCGTGTCGGACTCACGGATGTTCCGGGAGGCGCGTGGCAGGGGGGGCAGTGAGCCGCACATTAAACGCCCCATGAACGCCTTCATGGTTTGGGCGAAGGACGAACGCAGGAAGATCCTGCAGGCCTTCCCTGACATGCACAACTCCAACATCAGTAAAATCCTGGGTGAGACCATCTTCGGGCCAGGTGGGGGGGGGGGGGGCAACGCGTGGGCCGAATCCGTCGCCGTGTTTGTTCCGTGTGCTTTTTGGCTGAGCTTCCCCTCGTACCTCCTCCAGATACCCAGAACACGGAAATCTCATCCGTGCCATGTTCCGTGCGCGTGGTGCCATCCTTTCGCTGGCATTTACAGAATTCACCCCGCCCCCAATCCTTTTTCCTGCACTGCCTCAGACAGAACGCCGATCAGTATGTCCCTCATCACTCTCCGTACCACATCTCTTACGTTGGCCCAGCAACCCCTGGGGCCCTTGTGATGATTGGTCAGGAAAGGTCTGGGAAGCAGTGCTGGAGGGGGTCAGGGGTCACGGCAAGTGGGTGGAATCTTATCTGTGATGACGGAGCTCCTGTGAGCGGAGTCGTCGAGACTCGCACTTAATTAATTGTTTTGGAGAGTCGACTCACAGGACGATGATACAATTCATTATGCATTAAACAAGCTCTCCAGCCCGCCTGACATTTTATTAAGACCCCCGAGATTGTGTTTGACATTTTAAAGAGCTTCTAAGCGTTTGGTAACATGGGCAGGTCTGGTTCTAATAAGCCCGTGTTCCGTGCTGCGTTAACACAGCTGTTTTGGTCGCTGGCCGCAGCTTTTTCTCATTACGTGAACAGTAGTGGGAACGGGGGTGTAAATTTAGTACACACTCGCTGGAGATCGGAACTGGAGCCAGATACACACATCCTGGAATGTACTTCTGGAACTGGATGGAAACACGCAGACCAGCAGACACAGGCTTTAGCCACGGGAGCCAAATATGCACACTGCTGCAGTGGGAAAAGCAAAGTAACAGGCCAGGAATGACTTTTGAATGAGGTAGGGGGCGGGGCTGGCTGTGATTGGCCCACACCAGCCAATCAGAATGATTTTTATGTAGAGAATTAGAACTTTGGTTCCTTTGAGCCGTACTTTGTGTTGACGTTTCTTTGATTTGGGGGGGGGGACATTTTTGTCTTATGAGGACATTTTTTTCAGTCCCTCTAAGGACAACCTCAATTTTAGAAATATCTGTGACTGCAATCAAAAAATGAAAAACTTTTGTTTGGTTACCTATGGTTTAGGTTGAGGCTGGGTAGGGATTAAGGTTGTCATAGCTGGGATTAGGATTACGGCCATAGAGATGAGTGGACAGTCACCACAAAGAAGTGAATACTTGGAGTGTGTGTGTGTGTGTGGGGGGGGGGGGGTCTTGTGTGTGTGCTGGAGGTCGCTTGCCAGCCTATGCAAGATCTGGGAGGGTATGCAAAGCTGTGAGAGGCTCGACACAGCACAATTAACATGCCGTGTATGTATAGACGCTGCACAGTTAAAATACTGTGTAAGCATAAACATAACAGAATGCTGAAAGGACAAACACGGCACAGGCAGGCTGGTAACGCATGTGTTCATCGGCGCCGCCCTGCAGGCTCACGCTGGAAGGCCATGACCAACCTGGAGAAGCAGCCGTACTACGAGGAGCAGGCGCGGCTCAGCAAGCAGCACCTGGAGAAATACCCCGACTACAAGTACAAGCCGCGGCCCAAGCGCACCTGCCTGGTGGACGGCAAGAAGCTGCGCATCGGCGAGTATAAGGCCATCATGCGCAACCGGCGCCAGGAAATGCGCCAGTACTTCACCGTGGGGTATGGGACACAAGCATGTCATGTTATGCCACCAGGGAGGGGCGGATGTCAGTCTGCTGGCGCGTGGTAACCCTCGCTGCTCTCCTTCGTCTGTTTCCAGGCAACAAGGCCAGCTGCCCCTGCCCTCAGCAGGTGTGGTCTACCCAGGCGCCCTCTCTATGGCAGGCATGCCCTCCCCGCAGATGCCGTCGGAGCACTCCAGCATGTCCAGCAGCCCAGAGCCGGCCGTGGCCGTCATCCAGAGCCCCTACCTGGGTGGTCTGAAGGGAGAGGAGCCCCGTGTCAAAGAGGAGGAGCTTCGGCTGGAGGACGGAAACGGCGACGCCTACGACGACTTCGATTACGAGGATGAGGATGGGGACTACGGCAGCGACAGCGAGAATCACATCGCCGCTCAGGCGCACTGATCCACTCAAGGAAGTCGGGGGGGGGGGGGGGGGAGGTGGTGAACGGGGGGGGCACCACACCCACACAGACCCACATGCTGCCCTTACAAATGGCCCCACCCCACCTGGCCCCACCCACCGGAAGCACAGGAAGGAACATGGACTGTTACAGAGAGCGAGAGTCTTAAAGGAATCGACGCACTGAGACTGCCACCCCCCCTCCCCCCCCCCCCTCCCCCAGGCGAGCTGAGGAGACCCATAAGCTACCGGACGCAGACTGAGAAAAGCCCGAGACTAAGCACTGAAGTCTGACCCCCACAGACCCGTTTGTTTAAAAATAAGAGACACTTTTAAATGGCTTTTTTTCTTGGTTCTATAATATTCTCACTCAGGTACACGGTGCCAACAAGTGGCTTGTGAATGTGATACATTGTTTTTGTGCAACAGTTCTATGAGAAAAGCGTTTAGGCTTTTTTTTCGTTTCATTCGTTCCGTAAAATGCACCTGACAGAAGTGAAGACGATGCCTCTTTGCGGGTTCGATGCGTTTTTTTTTTGTTCTGATTTCAAAGTCGGCAGATTCCTTCCGGCACCTTCTACGGTTCCGTTGCCCATTCCCCCCCCCCCCCCCCCCCCCTTGCAGGAAGTGCCAAATCAGCACCCGGTTTCTGGGTTTTTTCTGTTCGTTGTTTTTTTTTTTTGTTTTATAAACGTGTGCATAGGACTGCGAGACTTTGATCGGCGTCCTGCCCTGGGGACAGTGATTGCAGTGTCACATGGTAGACAATCCCAGACGACCAGCATCTCTCTCTCCCTCCTTCACTTGCTCTTTTTCTCTTATTCTGGTCACAATGGCTGCGGGCGCTGCTCTCAGGTGAAGAGGAAGGCGTTCGAGAGGAAGCGCAGAAAATCCCCCCTGTGGGTGAACTTTGGGTGCGGATGGGTGAGCAGAGGGGGGTCCTGTCTGTAAAGGCAGCGTGTTGTTTGTAAACTATAGGAAGGCACAGGAGGCCTGTGTGTGCGTGCGTGTGTGCGTGTGTGTGTGTGTTTTGGTGCAGGACTGATGACCGTCCATCGGGGGGAGCGATCTTCACCTTTTAGATTCCCTCGTTTGCACACGGCCTCCCCATTTGCCCCCCCATCTAAATATTTTCGTACAGTCCTGTAGGATGACTCTGTTTCGTAGCTGTTTGATGATGTAACAGGTGCACTTCTCATGGGAGGAAACGGCACTCGTTTGATCTGGTCTGATTCGTGACTTGCGTAACTATGGAGACGCGATTAGCGACCCCTGTCAGCCTGGCGCTATTGATTTAGTCTTGTTATCAGCCTCGCCAAAGGGGCGTGCGCACATGTGTGTTTGTGTCAGACATGCTGCATTCTGACCCGGCACTTTCTGTAATGGGACAGATAAGTGACTGTTGCTTTCCTGAGCGATGCCAGTGTGGCGAGGGCGGCAGTGGGTGCACGAACAAAGTTTAACCACTCGACAGTCTCCCACAGGGGCGCGGTCCCAACCCGCCAATCCCATGTGGTATCTGGGACAGCCTGGTCTCCCTGTCAGCCAATCGGGCTTCGAGTCGTTTGGCTTGCCCTTAAATCCGTGCTTTCTGATTGGGCACTAGGTCCCATTTCCATACGTCCTGTTTGGGATTTATCAGAACACGCTGGATGACAGCGCTAACAATGGCTTGGTGACCCCTGGTGACATCAGCATCCCGCAAACACGGCTTTAAGCTATGCAGTCAGCAACTGCGACCGTCCCTTCCTCAGCCGTCTCCCCCCCCCCCCCCACTTCCTGAGACATCACAGCCCATGTCATCTGAACGTCCAGAGTGTTTCCCAACCCGTTCCTTGGGGACCCCAGACGGTCTGCGTTTCTGCTCCCTCCCAGCTCCTTGTCAGATGGTCCACATTTCTGCTCCCTGTCAGATGGTCCACATTTCTGCTCCCTCCCAGCTCCTTGTCAGATGGTCCACATTTCTGCTCCCTGTCAGATGGTCCACATTTCTGCTCCCTCCCAGCTCCTTGTCAGATGGTCCACATTTCTGCTCCCTGTCAGATGGTCCACATTTCTGCTCCCTCCTAGCTCCCTGTCATATGGTCCACATTTCTGCTCCCTGTCAGATGGTCCACATTTCTGCTCCCTCCCAGCTCCCTACTTGCAAAAACGAGGACTGTCTGAGGGGTCCCTGAGGACCGGCTTGGAAAGCATTGGTGCAGAGGACACACCTGACCTGCCCCCCCCCCCCCCACGCTGTCAGCCCCTGTTTAGACGTCGTTCCGCGTTCGCTTTCCCCAGTGAATGTGCTGATCGCACAGGGAGAAGCTGCTCGTAAACAGCTGTGCATTTCATTTGTATTTGAATACTGTATTTTCTCAATCAATCTGCCTCTAGTGTGATAATGTTATTAATAATAATAATAATAATTATGATGGTCAGCTGTTCCTAAGTTTAGTAAGTTATGTATAATTTATTTTTCTCCTTTACTGAGTTTTTTATTACTTTATGAAGCCGTTCACTTTGAGCAGTACATAGCTGGTAGATGCTTAGATCTGAAGTGTCTTTTCCTCTTTTGTTTGGATTTCATTTTGTCCGTTTTATTTGTCTGTACGTTTCATCGTTAATCGCGCTGATGCGGTCGAAGAGGACCTCATCCAGCCGAGCGCCGTCCCAGGGCGAGAGAGAGGACTCCTCGCCTTCATCGGTGCGTCTTCATCAACTTAACCTTCACGTCTAAAAAAAAAAAAAAAAAAAACTTTCTTATAGCACTCGGACTGTACGGACAGCCAACAGAAAAACCTGTTTTTTTAATGTAACAGTTTATGTATAATGTGAAATTTCCTCTCTCCTTTTTGAAGATAAAGAAGATTATATATATATTGTACCCCATTTTCACTGAACAAAGAACCCCCCCACTCACCTGTGCTGGGATTTTTACGTACAAGGGCCTTAGTGGAACACCGTTGAGCGGGCCAGCTTATCAGCAGATTGGGGGCAACCCAGGCAGACAATCGCAAAGCTGCTGTTGGAGGAGGTGTGGGCCGGGGGGTGTTATCCGATGATCACAAAGCAGTGGTTAGTGAAACACGCCCCCCCCCCTCCCTCCTTAGAGGCCACATCCATAAACACCTATTATTTTACTTCAACATGTCATGGCGATCACTTACAGGCGTGATCTATTACATGCTATGAAATTATAGCATGTCTAACATAGATTGTATGCTGTAGGGGTAACACACTTTAGTGATTTTGCTCAACTAACCGTAAAAGCTATACAAGGAGTGAAAAGAAGCTGGATTTGCTGGCCTGTGAATGCGATGGTGTTCCAGTGAGCTGCCTTTGTCATGGAAGAGGACGTGTTTAATTTATACGACTTTGTTTTGGCTCCATAGCGTGGCGTAGCCCAGGCAATTCTTCAGGTGAGCTGCCAGTTAACGACCCCCCCACACCCCTGTTATCAAAGTACGAAAAAGTGACCTCACTATCATATCCTGCTCCACCAGCACCTAAAACATGTAAATCAGGCCTTCAGATAAAGGGACCAGAATTCTCAATGTCACAATGACGTCCTGCCACATTACAATCACCCGGAAAATCACAATAATGTCCCGTCACATTACAATCACTCTGAAATCACAATCATGTTATATCGCATCCTGAACATCACAGTCACATCCCATCACATTACAATCCCCCTGAAAATCACAATCATGTCCTGTCATATTACAATCATGTCACTATAGCATCATATTGCCCTGAAAATCACAATCATGTCATATCACACCCTGAACATCACAATCACATGCTGTCATATCACAGCCTGATACTCATGATCACATCCTGTCACATCCTGAACATCACAATTACATCCTGTCACATGCTAAACCTCACAGTCACATTTTGTTACGTTGACGAATACACACGCCATTTGGACAGGAGTTGCAGGCCATTCGTGATGAAGAGGGCTTAGCTGAGAGATGCGGTGGCGATCTGGGGGCTTGTAGTGAACTCACGCCTGCTGGCATGCTTCTCCTTACACGTGATACAAGTAGTAATAATGAGTAAGACAATCAAAGTCATGTATGGAGCTCAAAGCAAAGTAAAAGATTTAAATATATCTTACCATCTCAACTTGAAATTAAAAAAGAAAATTATGTAAATATAACATAGAGTTATAGATTTATATTTTGTTCATAACACAGTGTAATATAAGTTGTATATTTTTTTTTTCTTTTATTGATGTTATTCATGCCACAATAAAAGCAGGAGTTGATGTACTCTAAAAACACAAAAAAAAAACACAAAAAAATCGAAGCCGTGGGTTTCCACCGTCTGTTCTAAGTTCACATTTTTCAGTATTATTGCCAGTTCAGGCTCTAATAAAGACAGCGATGTGTTCTGTAACACCTTGGTGGTCCTACTAAGTGCTTTCTGGGAATCTGATTGGTCAGTCACCTGGACAGAAGACCAATCACAGAGTCTTACCCTTTTATGAAGACCTATCTCATAAGGAGAGCCAGCTTCTAAGATCTACATTGTCCAATCAACAAGGTCCTAAGAACTGCATTGTCCAATCAGCAAGCTCCATCACCCCATCACCTGTCCCCCAATGACTAGCAACTAACATCATACGAAGTATCAAATGCAAATTAGGATTATGTCTCGCATTAAGTGGGTTATATGGGGGGAAAAAATAAATGTCATCTCCTAGTTCAGCTGATCAGATGACCAAGTACATATATTTTTTTCAGAAATTTGCCTGGGTGCTTTATAATATGATAATTAGTCCACGTAGACCTTATGCACACAAGTGTCCGGAGAGGGAACTCCAGCCTGCAATGCAATTACTCAGATTTAAGCAGCTGTAACATACACCTAATTATGCTCAACAGGGGACATAGACAATTGTCTTTTTATGCGCCATGAGGGATTTTAAACTGCGAAACACTTTCACATTGATAATTTTAATATATGCAGAGTTACTCAGTTCCCGAGTTAAATTTTCAAGTGTTGTAGGTACTTTTTATTGGGGTCAGAGTTTAATAAATCATTTTCAACAAGTGAGCCCCTGGAGTGGTGTAATGGTCTAACAGTTTGAGCAAATATTTGGCACCTGTTAAAAATGCAACTCTGGGCTTTCAAATCTGAGTGGGTATCAACCCTGCCATCTTGTGGCCTCTCGCAGTGGGCTGGGGGGACAGAATGATTTCTTGTTCCAGTGGCCTAGTGGCATACCAGGGCTTCTGTGGGAGGGGCTCACACCTGCCAATCAATGAGGAGGGGTTAAGAGTCCCCCTTCGCCTTAAAGTATGGACCTGTTTCCTTTCTGATGAGTGTCAGCATGTGCTTCTGCCCGCGTGTCATTGCCACCACAGCAATTGTCACCAACGGTTTGTTTACAGACCGGGAGTGCTTAGAATTCCCATAAGCAGCTGAATATTCTGCTGGCACCTTAGCACAGTGTCGCCTCCAGGGTTGGGGGTTCGAATCTCACCCCCCCTTTGGTTTTCTCTCACAGTCACATTAGGTGTCCCTAAATTCCACACGATCAGACTGACACCCCCAGCCTTGTGCCCAAAAGGGTGCCAGTGGTAGGCTTCAGTGCCCACCCCCAGAACGACATCCCCATCCCCGATAAGTGGTTGGAAGACGGCTGGACACCGTGCATATTGTCACAACAATAGGAGTCAACTAGAACCGTATATGCAAATATATATATATATATACATATATTTTATAATATATTTTGCATATTGAAAATCCTTGTCCCATTAAAGGTTGATCTGAGGGGAGAAAAACTTCATCTGTTGCCGGTGACATAAGCAGAGGGAAGGTGTTGACGTTCATCCCATCTTCATCCTGTCTGCTTGCACGACTGTCGGTAATGTTGCAGTATGTTAGCAGTGTAAATCACTGTTTCCAAACTGCGACTCGATCTTAATCCTGACAGCTTCAGACTTAAGTCAGAGGATATAGTCTATTTCTGTTTGTATTTATAAACAAATGGATGAAGCCATCAGCATGCCTCATTGTCGCACACTGATCGACATATCACAAAGAGTCATGTGGACATGCCTGGCATTCAGGGGGGAGGGGGGGGTACACGTTAAAGGCTCAGTGAAATGGGGAGTCTTTAGCCAAGGAGGTCGGAAAACGGAGTGAAAACGATGTCACATTAGTGATTTAAAGTAGGTAATAGGATGTGATGAGCAGTAAAGCTTTCTCCTAAGCCGGCGCGAAGGACGTGTCGCTAATGTATTCATGAGGGGGAGGGATTAGACTGTGCTGGGTGCCAAGCAGGAGCCGCTGAGGGCTGGAGACAGCCTGGAGAGGGAGTCGGTGGAGGGGGGTTCAATCCCACCCCTGGCCCCGGCTGACAGGCAGGAGGTCAGTGGGGGTACGTGTGCGGCAACCGCAAGCCTGCGAACCTGAGTTCCGCGTCAGATAAGCAGAGAAGTGCAATTAGCTTCTCACGTCCTGGCCCATTTAAAAAAAAAATATGAAGAGATAAAGCCCCTCCCCCACCGTCGCACTAAAAATAGAGCACGGCGTGCAGAGAGACACAAGGCCCTCGATCCTTTTTATACCGAAACTTGTTTATTAGCTGTTCTGTGACATTCACGTTGTATAAGATCACCGACTATGTAACAATAGCTGTTTACAACTGGCGGCTCTTCGGGTGAGTCTTTTCCTTTTGTATTCAAGGCCAGGCCATTAACCACTCTGCCCTCTGCTGGCCCAATCAGTTATGGCGCCAAAAGTTTTAGGACTGACCACGTGTTCTTGTGCAAAACTGTGCTTTTACATTGAGTACAGACCTTTGAGCCGTCCGCTTACCAGTTTGACCACAGTTTGTCAGACCTTGTGCCGAGAAAACCAGACCTTAGGCTGATTTATACATCTGTCAAGGAAACCCGGTATTCAGTACTGATTAATAGTACACAGGGCAGAAGGTAAATTTCTACCCATTTCCAGTATTTGCATATTGTATTTTTAGGGAGGATCAAGGGCCGTTTATGTTCCATAACACTAGTGTTTACTTCTTTTTTTTTTTTTTTATTCCAGAAAAAAAGCATAGCTTTATATCTCCACATTAACATCAAATACACAGACGCTAATCACATGTTAAATATATGCAAATGACATGCTAATGATATGCGTGGCTGCTAAGCAGTCCTGCTGTTTGGAGCGCTTGTTAAACACGGGTGGGGTCACCGAAAGCACAAGCTGTAAATGAACTGAAACGCAAATAAACAAACCCTTAAAAGCTGCACAGCAGCTCTGTATGCAGATTTCTGTGTAAGGGGGTGGGGCCAAGGTGAGCCAGCTGAGATAAAGGAAAAGTGTGTGTCAGGGGTGAGTTGTGCCACTCCCCCTTCCCCTTCCCAATGGTATCGGTTCATCTCCCAAAACAGTCTGGGAAGAGCGGGGGGGTCTTTGCTGTCCCAGCCTGCATTTGGTCGGCTTTGAGGCGACAGCTTGTATGGGATTAGATGAAGAACAAAAGATCAGCGGATATGTGTCGGGCAGTGGTAGGGAGGATGGACTGGGGGTTGTCGGTTCAAATCCCAGGTGGACTGTTGCTGTTGTAAACACTAGTATGAAACATAATCCCTGGCTGTGTCTGTGTCATGCTCTGTAAAGCCACCAACGTCTCGTTTCAGCTGGGGTCATGCTGTTAGAGCTCCGTGCTTTTGTTATTAGTTCACAGCTCAACAAGTAAAGCATTGCACCAGCAACCTAAAGAATTTAACAATCAGTGGTCATTGTCAACACACCACAGCACACAGTGCGCAACAACGAAATGTGTCGTCTGCATTTAACCCATATGTGACTTTCGTGACACAGCAGGGGGCAGCTAATTCAGCGCCCGGGGAGCAGGGCTTGGGGGCGGTACCTTGCTCAGGGTACCTCAGTGGTGCCCTGCTGGTCAGGGATTCAAACCAGCAATCTTTCAATTATAAGTACGCTTCTCTAACTATCAAGCCACCACTGCCCAAAGGTCATGGGTTCAGATCCCAGTCGTAAATTGTAACCTTTCCCTATATTGTAAATTACTTTGAATAAAGGCATCAGATAAATGAGGAATAGTGAATTTTACTACCACTTAAATTCTTACAAAGAACTTACACCTACTGCCCCAGGGGAGGAACTATGGCATTTGCATCAAGCTGAAAAAATACACGTATTTTCAAAGCATATTTCAGGTAAAATTCCCCACACAATGCTTTCTCTTTCTGTCACATTTTCTGCCATTTTATCCAACACCATTAAAACACCTGTTTTAGAGCCTGTTGGCTCTAAAAAATACCAAAGTCGGAAGAGGGAAGATCAATGGTGAGTTAAGGCTAGTAGTCTCTGATCAATTTCCCGTGGAAATGGCCTTGCTGAGACTGTCAGCCGTCACACGTCCTGCAGACACTGCAGAGACCTCAGCTGGACCCACAAGCTGCACTTTCACCATGACAGCCATAGGAAATCTGGCCCATTGGCGGTACCATAATATTCCAGAACATCCTGTTGAAATGACCTGTTTGAAAATTTAATTCCTTTATGTTTATTTAAAAATATATATACACACACACACATAGCTGGACCCTCCTCTGGTCACCCCCGGCCCGGAGTAGCTAGACCCTCCTCTGGTCACCCCGGCCCGGAGTAGCTAGACCCTCCTCTGGCCAGACCAGCCCGATGTAGCTGGATCCTCCTCTAACCACACCAGGCCGGGGTAGCTGGACTTTCCTTTGGCCCGCTGTAAGATGAAGGCTGTCTGTTTTTAAGAGGCACACACAGCTGCGTCCTTTGTTTGCCCTCACATGGGGCCAGCGAGGGCCAGGTTTTCACCGTCCTGGCTTTCTGCACCATGCTGAGTGCCCCTCAGTGCCAGGCAGCTGTCCCCTTGGTTCGGGGGGGGGGGGGGGGGGGGGGCTGCGTGTCCTCACGAGCCGCCGCGGCTGCCAGCACCGAGGTCCGACTGACTGCAGAGGAGACCCCCGGGCCTACGATCCTTTCCGAGTGCCGGCTTTGTAAGACACCCATCTCCGATGGTCACGCAAGGCACTTTTGCGCATCCCTGTCTCCGGGCAGCTGTCCCGGCACCAGCGCTGGGCTGGGCTGCCTTCCCCAATGCTGGCTCACGGGTCGGGAGTGACAACGCAGGCAAAATGGAGGCGGCGCGGCCCAGGTCACCGCAAGCCTGGGAAGTGGCTTTCATTCGTCTTTCTGAGAAGCATACAGGTCACGCCCAGGGCTGGTCCTAAAGCAGGGCCAGACTTTTTACCTCCCCCCCCTGCCCAGATCTCTCTTTTCTGGGCATTGGTACTATCTGCTCTTGTTTTCATTGTTTGCAGGCCTGCGTTTGCTGGAGCTTGCAGGTAGAATCACCCCACTGGTCACTGGGTTACCCACAGTGTTCTGTGGTCGTCTTTGGGCTAAGGTATTCCTGCTAGTCTTTGGGTTACAGGTAAACTGTCAGTGCTTGTTGGTTTACTTTAGTGAACAGTGTACAGCAGGGATTGCAATCCTATCCACAAAGGGCCAGTGTATATGCAGGATTTTAGGATAACCTTTAGGTCAGCTGTTCAAACCCAGGTGTGAGGACTCTTCAGCCAATCAGTCCTCTAATAGTAATCTAATTAGGGAGTTACAGCAAAAGCCAGCAGCCCTTTCTGGATAAGATTGGCCACCCCTGTTATATGGTATTGTACAGGGTGTAGAGTATACAGTATAGGGTATAGATATAGGAGGGACCCTATAATCTGGCCCTCAGTAACAAATCCAGGTCTTGTTTTCAGTTCTCCCAGGTAATTAGTTTAATAATTACTGATTCTGATTGGCCACAGAGGTTTCGCGCCAAGTTCACATGCACAGGAAGGCTTGAAAATCAGCAGAGTCCAGCCCTTGAGGACTGTGATTTGAATAGCCCTGGGATGTACAGTATAGAGTATAGTGAATAGGGTGTAGCATATAGTGCATAGGGAGAAGGCTATATTGAGTAGGGTATAGGATATACAGTATAAGGTGTAGGGCACAGTGTACAGTTTGTAGGCTACAGTGTAATGTATAGGGTGTAGGGTATTGGTGAAAAGGTATAGTATATATGGACACAGTGTATAGAGTATAGTGTGCAGGGTTTAATGCAAAGGGTATAGAATATAGGATAATAGAGTACAGCATAGAGTGTATTAGATATAGGGTATAGGATATAATATAATGTATATGGTAAAAGCTATAAAATATAACATGAAGTGTACAGTGTATAGTGAATAGTGTGTAATGTGTAGGGTATAGTGTATCGCGTATAGGGTAGGCTCAGCGCCTCAGTGGGTACAGATATTATAGGAAGACATCTTCTGTATGTTTCTGCATGTGTCTCACTGGTACCAAACACCGTATTGTGGATAAGAGGGTCAGTATGCCAGTGTGGGATCTGTTGGCTGGATTTGTGCTGAAGTCTTGGGATTAGCACTGGAAACGTGTTATTTGATATGGATTTAGGCTTAACTTTGGAGATGACGGGCAGATTGTGATGTGACTGCTAAGCAGGTTGCAGCCCGGCCTTCCTGACAGATATCTCTCTTAGACCATTCAGTCAGTTTAAAATAGCTCACAGCGTATCTGCAAATGTTACGTTGTTAGCCAGTTTCACAGTCAGTGCTGCTGCAGGAGGGTGGTGCAGTCAGCAGCGCTTTGCATGTTCTCTCAGTGTTTATCTGGGTTTAGCCCTTGGAGTCCAAAAGCAGTGCGGCGCTGCGGCGGTCTCCATGCGTCTCTCCGTGTGTGAATGTGTATCTGCACAGACTGATATCTCGTCCAGGGTTTCCTCTGCCTTATTCCTCCCAGAACAAACTGCAGGCTCATTGCAACCCCTTCCTGGATAAGGGGTATGGATAGATGTTCCTGTAGCAGTTCAGGTTAAGCATCCAGGGCTGCCAGCCCTCACGCTTCCCGACTTTCAGGCCACTGCAGAGAATCTTACGGCAAATACATATTATTCTATTATAAACCTAAAATTAGCTACAACACGAGCGTTGGGGTGGTTTGCAAATCCTGTGGACTATTTACAAGGCAATAAAACTGTTACATACAGGTAAACGAACGTGCAGACTTTTCTCGAATTGAAATTCTCACGCCATTTGAGTGTTTTCCCGAAAGTAAATTTCACCCATTTCTATAGTGGCTGGCTTGGTGTATCCACCATGACCTCCAGACCGTCTCAGGCTGTGAGCGTGAGCGCAAACACATCAGAGCGAATCACCAGCAGGAGCGCAGAGGAGGCACAGGCCTCGGACAGGTGTATTCTGAGAAAGGCTTCGACGCAGAGGGCCATGCGCTCGCATTCTCCATGCATGCGGTCGCTGTAGCATTCAGAGCAGCATAGCCCTGTCACCATATTACTCACAACACATTTTCCCAGCTTTCCATTGAATGTGGGCCTGGCTGTCCAGTGCAGGGCATATTTGGGTTATTGTACGAAGGCGACATGCCCAGTGTGGCATGAGGGTTTCTTTTTTATCACTGTGGGGGCCAAACAACAGCAAGGCACAACCCAGCCCACTGCCAAGTAGCCCCTAGAAAGGCAGTACATCAGCGCCACTAGCAGCGAGCTAACAGCGTGCTAACAGCGAGCTAACAGCGTGCTAGCAGCATGCTAACAGCGAGCTAACGTATTGCCTAATGACCTAAGCAGTGTTCTTTGCCATTGGACATGCGCATGGTGAAGACACAAACAAATAAAGGTCTAATGGTGATTTTCTTGTGTGAAATACACTTCCAAGTCAAGCCATATTTGAACTAATTCATTCATTCCTTCATTCATTCATTTTCCAGACTCACTTGTCCTATGGAGGGTTGTGGGGGCCCAGAGCCTATCGGAAGCTGGCAGGGAATAACCCAGGATAGAGCATCAACCCACTGTAGATATATGAACTTGTTACTTAAAAACATAAATCACATACGTAGCTGTAAAAAAATGCATTTTAAAATCAAAGAAATGTTGTTCCCCCGGCTTCTAGTCTAATCAGTGCCCTTGAACGTCATACTTTAGGAGTTTTTCCAAAACAAAGTGTCAAAATAAAAGTCTTCAAACTGGGTCAGGGTCTCCATCACCTCTGAGAACCTCTCTGTGGTGTGACTCACAAGCCAGGTCAGTCTGTTGGTACCAGGAGATTGGATCACTGGCAAAATGTCGCTGGATGTAGTTTGATTGTCCATCCAGGCATCCGGAGCCAGACCACACCCGAGACGTCACACTGCAGCAGTCACACTGCACCAGTCACACTGCACCAGTCATCCGTGCCGTTTGCACCCAGCGACTCCTGTCCTGTGCCGTTCATCGCTGTCTGGGTCACGGGACATAACGGATCCACTTCGAATGCAGGTCTTCAAGCTTGTGGTGTTACCAGGGTTATTTTCATGGAATTAACGGCGGTTGAGTCAATATTCCAAATTCATATGCAAATTACTCACACTCCCAGTCTTGGCAAAGCTTTACGTGTCCATATGCGTCATTTTGTATTATGTAATGGTCTTAGTTGGTTCCCTTTTTTAGAATCCATAAGGCTGATATTGAGTCATTTAGAGCAGGCATTGTATTAAACACATTCAAGGTTGACTCTGCTTAACAGCTACCTTAGGTTGCTCCATTTTAATGGTTTTAAACAAGAAGGATGTGATTCTCCAAACACATACCATCCTCAAAGGTGTGTGACCTAATGTGATGCTCACAGTCACTCAAAACATGAGCATGTGTGTTTGATCAGGGACCAAAGAAAATGGCCCAAAAAAGTCTAAAATGATCGTTGTCTTCGGAAAAGTACATATTGAAGTACGACTGCGTAGATCATCTTAAGCATTTGCTGAAAACAGAAGTCATATGTCACTTCCTGTTCCATTTCCTGCGGTCAGCTGTCAGCAGACATCCATTTGCACCGCTCCATCTGTCCTCGGCATCCAAGCCTTTTGACGGCTCTCGCTGCAGACGCCCCCGCCGGCAGACGCCCAGCACCCTGGCAGCGTAGACGCTATCCTGCAGCCTGCAAGGCACGGGTACCTGGAAAGCCTGCACTATCTGCAGTGTAGCCGCATCAGTGACATCTGCGGCGGCTTCAGCCTGTTCGGGCAGGTGGGAAGCCATGTGATTTTTTTGGGGCATGTTTGATGCCTTTAGCTTGGTGAAGATATTGGACACTTGCTAATACAGATTGAGGGCAGAGAAACCGATTGGTACTTGTTAAGATGGATAGATTCAGCTGAGTACCATACAGATGCATTCTTTATTATTTACTTTATTGCCTTAATATTTAATAGAGAAACTCAGGTTAGATCTTGGCCTGGGGGATGTTCCACGAAGGAGGATTTCTCAGTTAGCTGGATTATCTTAAAGTATAAGTCCCGATTGTCCAATAGGAATGCTTCTTACCCAAATTCTTATTGGCCATTACTTATAGCTTGAGTTAACCTTGCTAATTGAGAAAGCCTGTCGAGTGGAGCAGGCTGCTGGCCTTGCACCTTCAGGGCGGTGGCTCGAGTCCCACCTGCTCCTGGTGTGTGGTGTTTGCGTTTTCACTCTGTTTCTCCCTCAATCCAAACACATGCGGGTGTATTGATGACTGAGTGTTGCCTGCATCTCCTCTTATGCTTACTAACTCTCTACTCCTAGGTGTATGTATTCAGGTGAAAGTGCCCAGAGTATGTATACCTCTGTCAGCCCCCCCCCCCCCTCCTGCCCCACGACTGTGATCTTGTAATAAATCAGCTGGAAGATGGCTGGAATTCAGAAAATTCCAAGAACACATGGGTAAAATTCAGGTTAATAGTCTATACCTTAAACCACTACTCTGATTACCTTGGTGTAGATAATGTAATAAGCTGCCCTAGAATGGCCGCAGCATTCATCAGTCTGCTGGGAAATGTATGGATATAGGTGTGTAGCTTTGCACAGAGACGCTGGAGTTTGTAGGACATACCCGTGTGTGTCTCCGCTGCGCTCGTCCCCACATGCTGCCTGTACTGCCTAATAAGCTGCTTATTTTGTCTCTACTGCTAGGTGTTTATTGCACCATGGAGGCGCCCGGAAAAGTCGGCGGCCTGCTTGATAACGATAATGGATTCTTTACTTTGCCCTTTGAAGTCGTCCATTTTATGGAGACGTTCACAATCTAATTACCGCCTGAGCCTGACTCCTCTAATAGACACGGCCACGAGCGACGTATCTGCCAGCGATGGGAAACGTTTAAAAAACAAACACGGAAATCACAAGAGGGAAGTTTGTGTCGACAGCGGGAGCCTGTTCGGGGTCACACACACAGACTCTGTCCCCCGGAAACAGAGCCCAACGTGGCCTAAGGATCTGAAAGCGGACCGAGGTGAATTACGGGAGATCCTTCTGTTGTTCTGCATAGCGGAGATGGGGCTCGCTGAGTCTCTCGCTGGGATGGACAACACTACCTCAGTGGGCTCTATCCATGACGGGGGAGGGGGGGACTATTTCAGGGAGGCACAGGAAATGCCATTTTTGATGGAGGGGGGAACAAAACGGCACAAGCTGCAACAAAGACAAGGAGAGAGAGACTCACATCAGCTACCTGTCCACCTCCAACCCCCGTCCAAAATCCCAACCAGCAGCCAGCGGAAACCTGAAATGAGCGGGACGGGGGGGTACGTCGCACCCAGCCCCGCTCCATGCACCCCTCCCCGTCCTCCCTCTCTCCCTCCCCAAAAGAAAAAGAATCTTTGCACTGACATTTGGGAGCAATTTGAAATGTATTGCAAAGGTTGTCAAGGGATTAATCTCATATCACGCTGCGGCGCAGAAAAAAAAAAAAAAAAGAAAACTCTTCTTCCAAGAATTAAACACAATTTGCCCATCAAGCCGCTTCTTTGAGAATCCGAGACAAGCATAAATAATATCTCTGCAGTCCAGACTCGCCAATTTACGAGCTTAACGTCTTTAAATGTTATTACTGGTGCTGACAAGGTTAACAGTTCTGCTCCAGGGAGCGATTTCTTATCCTGCCTTACAGCGTGCAAGGGTTTGAGAGGCATACCTGACAGCCCTCCCCCCCCCACCCCGCCACCACCGCCGCCCTCTATCAGGCTTGAGGAACCCCAGGGTGACAAACACTCCGAATGCCAAATTCACTCTCGCGTTCCAGCCTACCCCACTCTCATATTCATGCTCTCCTCTTCTGCACTCCTTCCTCGCAGTCTGTTCCAGCCCAAGCTTTCCCCTACGCATCTCTCTCTCTCTCTCTCTCTCTCTCTCTCATTCCCTCTTTCTCTCTCATCATTTTCTGTGCCTTATTGTTATCTCTATTCCGATGTTGATCTGTCCTACTCCTCTAGTTCAATATTTATTTTTTGTTGTTTTAAACATGATACTTTTGCAAGTAAAAATATGGACAACACTTTACTTAAGGCCATGTTTTTAGTAATTTATAAACAGATACATAATGCATTATAATGCATTCATAAAGCATTATACACATGACTGAATATCTATAAAAAGTCATAAAAACATTATAGCATGTTTATTACGCATTATGAATGCTCTATGAAGCTCTCATCTATAATGCACTATACATACCTTCATAATGATTCTAATTGTTAGTATAAGAATTAGGGATGCTTTGTACTGCGTTATGAAGGTATCCATATAAAGGCTTGTGTGCCTGTAGTAGATGTGATTTCACAGGCCCCGAGGAAGAGAGCTGGCTGTCTGGGCCACTTTACATCATATAAGCGGCATAAGTGAAACAGAGAGTCAGGATCACCCCCAGGGGGTTTATAAGTAATAGTAACATTGACAGACTCATGAGTTTATGAGGAGACTTGTCATTGTCTCCATTTCCTTCAAATACATCCCTGAAAGTAATCATTTTGCACCAGGGAAAGTATGTAAAACGGTGCGACGTCTTTTAAAAAGCGATGCGACGACCGAGCGGCTGTGAGGGAATACGACGTCCTTCACAGAGAGGCACGCAGAGCGGACGGCCTCTCGTTATCGCTTCCACCACCCACTTCTCCCGTGAATATTCCCCCCCCCACTCCGCAGGGGCCTGTCTACCAGATGACATGGTGTTGCTGGAGGCCACTGGAGCGTCGCAGTCGCGCCGCTGTGCGGTCAGACGAGCTTGGAGGTGCAAGCCCAGCGGGCACGCGTGTGAGGCGGAGTGAGTCTGTTCCTGCAGTCAGAGGGCGGAGCTCAAATGCCACTGATCACGTTTGCGTCGTTTACCTGATGAACCTGTAGCTCTGATCCGGCATGCAATAAGGACCTGCGGATGCTATATGCACTCTGATTGGTGGAGTCTGACTTTGCCTTCCATCCTTATTCTAACCGTCTATCCTTTTCCCAGGTGGGAAAGCATAAGGTTGGGGTACTCACTGGAACACAGTACACCATGTGACTGTGAAACACCAATGACTGCATACTATTGAACCATTGAAGGAAGCGATAAAGTTAATGCTAATGCTAATTTACTTGACAACAAGAAGCAAACCCATGGAACTTCTGATCTACGGACAAGTGAATTTGACGCAAGGTCACCTTTCAGTGAGCCTCAGTGCTTAAATAGGTGAACAAATGGCATCATATCCACCAGATGCATACCGACGCTCCTCAACTTACGATGAGGTTACCTTCTGACGAACCCATCGTAAGTGGAAAATATCATGAATGTGACATATATAATGTAAATAAGTAAACAACTACTGTCACTGTGTAAGTGCATATTTACTAGCTAAATACTAATAACTGAAAAATCAATAAATGAATACAAGTGTATTATTATTAAACAAAAACGCTGTACAATATGTTGGTAAACCCTGTATGAGATGCTGGTGGTCGCTATAGAGGTTGGAAGCATGGCTAGTTGGATGTAGAAAGTATCGCACAGCATACCGCCAACCCGGGAATAGATCGAAATTCAAATTTTGATGACTGCTGAATGAGAATTGTTGTCTCACCGTCGTAAAGTTGAGGAGCATGTGTACAACATAGATGATAAACTTAAAACCAGTAAAACATTCTGCTCCGCCCACGAATGACCATAAGTTATCGTGAGGGCAAATATCGACTTCCGGAACGTTCCCCATCTGTGCAAACAGATTCCACCAGAGTCTCCGTGGTGGAAAATCTTTCGGGAAGAGTTACACAGTAAAAGTCCAGTGTTTCCCAACCCAGTCCTCGGTGTAGCTCATTTTGGGTGTAGCTTATAAGGAATGACTGGTTGGTCTCTCTCACCTTGCACCTCCTAGGAGAGAAGCCTAGAGTCACATATATCAGGAACCCCAAATTATATATCAGGAACCCCAAATGATATATCAGGAACCCCAAATGATATATCAGGAACCCCAAATGATATGTCAGGAACCCCAAGTGATATATCAGGAACCCCAAATGATATATCAGGAACCCCAAATGGTATATCAGGAACCCCAAATGATATGTCAGGAACCCCAAATGAGAAGTGATCAGAGCTAGAGACTCTCTACCACAAATGCATGGTCACAAAATTAAGGGCCAACCAGAGGTTCCTCTAGGATATTTTCTGCTCCAATTAGGGAAGGGGAAGGGGCTTCAGGATTTCTTTGTCCAGTGGGGACCACTGAGTTTCTTATTTGCAGCAGGGGAAATGGGTGATAATATCGACATCTATCCAGTTTGCGATATATCTCCCGTAGAGCCCTGCACCATTGCGTCAATAATAAGAAGTTGTGTTATGCACGGGCCGGCCATATTTGATTTTGCCTTGTCAAGGAAAGATTACTGTACGTTAGCGTAAAACAGACCTTCAATGTAATGTTCAGTTGCTGCGCTCTGCTGAGGGATGAGATTCTCCCAGCAGCTCTTGAATGGAACAGGAACAGAAAGGAACAGAAAGCTTCAGCCAAGGAGCTTTTCCCCCCGAGGTGTGAGGGACCCGGCTTTCACACAGAGATTCCTACGCACTGCAGCGGATGGGCAGGGCCGGTCAGCTCGGCCTTCGTGGAATGCGACTGGACTAGGGGCCAACCAGTCACGTGCCCACATTCCTTTGGTTTCTGCACTGGCCGGCTTTAAATGATAGTGAGGTTTTTAGCTTTAAAAGGCAAAAGAATGTGTAGCGTCAGTTCTGTCTAAGACTGGATCCCCCCTCCTAGTGTGTGATATCCAGCTTGCAATTCCTGCTCGCAGACCCACAGGAATTCAGGGAGTCGGGGAGTTTTGTGAAAACCCCCAGGGTGCACTGTGGGTCATGTCACACTTTTGAAATTTTAAACTCATGTTTTCATGGCAGCACTAACTTGCCCTCGTGTGCATCAGCTTGTGGGACAGAGGTGTAGATCATAGACGCTGACCCTAACCCTAACCCTTACCCAAGCTGTCACGCTGACCCTGACGCCATGCAAGCACAGTAACTCTGCTCCTGTGTGTGAGACAGGAAGCTGCTCTGCCCTCGGGGGCGGGGGCAGGGGGGGGGGGGGTTCAATGGCGGTTCACACACCAACCGCAGAAAAATGTGCTTAACTTCACCTGCCAGCACTAATTTACTGCAGTGAAACGTCTCGTCCCACGGCTTAGTGTCGGCCTGGGTCAGTCCCACGAGAGCGAGTGGGGGTGCAGGGTCTCGGCCCTTCCCACTCATGGGTGAGAGTCTGGCTGTCAGTTTTCCCCCGGGAGCACCCACTGCCGCCCTCAGTTGGCTTTGGCGCCTAGAATGTGGAGGCGGAGTCATTCAGTCAGTCGTGATGGACAGCAGATTGGGGCGGGGCATGAACAGGGGGGCGGTGCCTTGTCCAAAAAGGTTGTGTGTGTGCCCTCCTCCCCCCCTCCACCTTACAGCTTCACGCGTCCTGGTGTGAATCTGGATTAAAGGGCATCTCTTAAGCCTCCGTTTTAAGTAGAGCATGTAATCTAGAGGCTGTGAAAGGCAGGATTCCTCACCGTCTGTGGAGACAAAGCCGGCTTTGAGTCGAAATTCAAAGTCAGATTGTCGCCTCTGGAAAGGATCTCTTCCGCTGTACAACAGATCCCGAAGAAATGATCCCTCCCTTTTAGGGACTGTCCGCAAGGTAAAACGCTGGTAGAAAAGGATTTGCATTCATTGATGGCGATATGAAAGGGATATTTCCCAAATCTGCATTCAAAAGGAGGCCCAGGTCACACCAAAATTAAAAGTCGGTTTTAAGATCTCAGATTCAGCATCTAACATGTTTCTGAGGGACGGCCCCTGGGTGGGACCAATGGGAGAGCAGTGAAAGCACATGGCGAAGCGCCTGTGCTGCTGGTCACATGACCACACTGTGGGAGGAAGGCCAATGAATGGCCGGGATCTAAGACACTGGCCGCGGGGGGTCATCATCCCAGTGTCCCCTGTGGCTGTACTTCATCCACGTAGAGATGACCCTTTGTCTACGGATTGCTTTGGTGTTGGACTCCCTCTGTTTCCCTGCATGAGAAGGCTGAATCTCCACCACTGACTCCACCCCTAATTCCTCCGCACCTCCCTGGTCCCCAAGAGGAATGGGGAGAGTTCTGGGGGTCGCGACGGAGATGAAATCCGCCGGCTTTTGTTAATCGACAAGTAAACGTCTTCCCCCTAATGCTATTAGCTACTTCACTGCCGGTGCCTGATTTCACCGGCATGGCTCCCTGGGCTCTGCCCTCCAAGGCAGGTGCCGTCACTTGTGTTCTCCTCGCTTCTTGAGCACCCCCTACTGGGCAACGCTGCAGTGCCAAGCGGTTAATAAATAATGAGTGACAAACATAGCGAATAGCGCTGTGGTGTGTATGATGTTTCCTGGAGCGGGAGTCAGACTCAAACTTGAAGGTACTTCACACTTTTCCCCCAGGGCTGCAGGTCTCGTGGTTGGGGAGGTGACGCATGTGTATGGGTTTACAGTGGTCCTCAGAACCAGTTAGGTCAAATTTTCTTCTTGATGACATTATAGCTGTTAGAAGACAATCAGTAAGAGGCACTCAGAAAGAGCCAAAGGCCAGGAGCCTGGTGGGGGGCAGCTCTTATTTGGGGTGCGGTTTCAGAAAAAAATTAGCCATATCTGCCCCCCCCCCCCCCCATGTTGCGCTTCGCCGCTTTCCCTGTATCGAACCCCATATCGCCGCCCCCTGCTGGTGTCAGCCCACACGCGACGTGCCGCCTTCTCACCTTCACTTTGCTCTCCATCTGCGGGGTGCTGCCACCCCCCCCCCCCCCCCCCCCCCGACAAAGGCGGCGGCAGCTGTGGACGACCACATCGTCTCCGCCGCAGATAGTCCTCGTTACGCGACCCCCGAGACGCGCGACACTCAGTGTGTGATCATCCTAACGGAGAAAAACCTTATGTGTCACCGTCACACGTGCACATCACGTCCCTTCCGTCCTTTAGAGGAGGTAGAGGTGGACGCCAGGTGGGAGCCTGGAACTCCCATATAGGCAGAGGTTCTTCAGTCTGCTAAATCAGTGATCGAAATAAGGCACTCAGTACCTCAAACGGGGGTTCTTTCAATCAGAAGGGGCAGGTGTTCGAGCCCCCCCCCCCCCTAGCCGGCCCTGCCCCCACACATCCCAGATACACAGTTTTATTTTGTACATTGTAAATGAAAAAAATATTTCTGACTGTTGTCGTTTGACCAGGTGTTAGATGGAAGACGGCCGGTTTCCATACCAGGCGGCGATCTTAAAATCGCATCCCTGCACCTCGGCACTTCGGCTGAGCCTTTTGAGTTTTTTTTCGCCGCATGCCGGAACCCGTCAGATGGCCCAGCCGACCTCCGGCCCGGGAGGCCCACATGCCAAGCTGCCGAATTTCGAGAACAGTTTAATGACTTATAATGAGATTCATAAAACACGGATAAACTTCCAGAAGAACAAGCTGACAGCAAGCAGGCTTGACATTTGGCCTTCCGTAATTACGGACGTGCCAGAATCCGTCCCACTGAATCCCGGCGCTAAATCGTTATTCTCGGCGGAGTTGACTTTGTCATGTTGTGCGCTTAGGCTCCGCCATCCTCGTAAATATCGCAGCCAAAATTGCATTACAGCTCCTTTTCCTTAATTGCTTGCCCTCCAAACACAATCTGCTTTGGCATTACATAACATGGCTCTCGAGTCGATACAGGCGGCGAATTGGCGCGCTGGAGACGAGGGCCGGTGAGATGAGACGCGGGGGGGGGTGCGGGGGGAAGGGGGGGGTGGAGACGCAGCCTAAGGAAAGCGCTGATCACACAGACGAGATGCGAGGCGGCGGCGGTGTCTGGCAGGCGCCTCGGCAGAGAGGAGCACACAGCGAGGACGGAGAGGGAGGGAGAGGAGTGCATGAAGAAGAAAGGAGAAAGAGAGATGAAAACGGAGAATCGATGAACAGAGGGACAGCCGAGTGCTTTTGATCTATTCTTCTTTTTTTTTCTTCCTCTTCCCGGAAAGACGAAGGAGTTTTCTCAGAATGTCCCACCCTCTGCCATCATTCTTTTATCCCGCGAAACGGTGCGATATAATAGACCCTCTCCGGTGTCCTTGTGAGCTTCACCGCCATGAAGCAGGCCGTGGTCATCAGCCTGGAGAAGCTCCTGGAACCGGTGCTGGGAGGGGGGGCCGCTAGATATGAACGGAGATGACAGGGCGTAGAGGGAACTGCCCCCCCCCCGCCGCCGATACAGACACTCACTCAGGCCTTTATTACATCTGCAGCCCTTTCATTCCCTGTTATTCGATTCCGTAGCGGATCTGGAGTCGCTCTGATTCGGAGAAGGTGACTCCGTGGCCCTTTCAGGAGTCGCAGGACAATGTCACTCTGTCGCGTCCCCAGTGTATCTGACATCTGTTTTGATATATTTCAGTAAATTAGGAAGATTATTTCACATTCAAATGGACTTCAGGCTTCTATAATACATGCCAGCCATGGATATAAGGCAAATCTTGAGAGATGATAAATCTTGGTGATTATTGGTGATAGTGTGTGGGGGGGGGGGGGAGGAGCCCAGACTTCTTAAGCCAGCTGTTAATCCACGAGGCCCAAGCGAAGACGACACCAGTAAATATCAATAACAAACAAAAAAGATTAGAAGTGCTGTAATCGCACGCCCCTTCCGATGCAGGCCTCGACGCTCCCTGTCACTGCTATTTAATCTGTGGGGGCATTTTGACACCCAATTAAAAGTGAAGAATGCAATCCTCCCTCCCCCCCCCCCCCAGTTTCTGATCATGACCCAGTTTCTGTGCTTCGGGGGTAAAACTCTCCCATGATGATGTCCGAAAAAAAGAAAAACAAAACAGGACATACAGGAGAAACCCGGGGGCAGACCCCTCCTGGTCAAATCGCCATACGCCCTCATGAAATATTGCAGTGCTTTTACTACACCTGTGCCCAGGTGGAGAGGCTTATTAGTCAGTGCTGTGAATGGCCACAGGGTCCTAATGCCCGTCGGCGCTTACGATGCGACCATCTCTGTTTCTCTCTTATGCTATGCCCGCTCGGCTTTGGGAAAGGGTGTGTTTTCCAGCCGGGAAGCATCCTTGATCCTACAGTCTAGCTCTGGCAGTAGATGTGGCCCGACGGGGTTCCTCGGAGTGACTCGTCGAGTTTAATTACGGAATGAGGTACAGGACGGCAGACGCGTCGGACGTGCGGCCGGATACGCAGGACTGGGCGGCGTTCCTGGGGAAGTGAGCGGGGACACCTGGGCGGTGTGGTGGGCGGCGGACGTGGGTGGCGGGTAGCGCTGCCTGCCAATCGAGTGGCTGCTTTTCGCTCCAGCGACGGCTGACGTCGCCCCCCCCCCCCCAGCAGCCCCATCGTGATTAACCGTATATGCTCTTTTCCATGCCCGCTTCCTCATTCTTTATCGGAGGTGTCGGCCATGACACGTCGGATGTACTGGATTTGCCAAAACGGCCAGGAGGGGGACCGATGTGCCAGACAAAGAAACAAACATGGGAACTGCCTTTCTAGCTGCTCCTCATGTGGCAGGAACTGACTTCACCTGTAAGGAACGGGGCCTTATTGGAGTTGCAGCATACAGACTTTGTTCTGGGATATATTTAAATTATTTAGCCAAGACTTTTATTCAAATTGACGCACAAATGAGAAAGCAGGGTCTGCTGGACCCCGTGGGACTTAAACCAGCAACCTTCTGATCACTGACACAGCACCCTAATCTGCTGCAAGTTTGATCTGCAGGCCCATAATCAGGTTACTGCTGTAATCACGTCTGTGGAACTAAAATAACGGGTGGGTGGCTGGGGGGGGGGGCATAAGGCACGGCAGGGACCCTTTAGCGAACAAAACATGCCTCTCCCAGAACTTTCCCCCATCCAGCAGATCCCCCCCTCTGCAGCCTGGGTGTCCTGGCCCAGTGTCAGGCTCTCCTTGTGACATCAGCCGCGAGGGCATATGGCGAGGGCCGCGACGGCTCCTGGGGCGCGTGCCGGAGGAGTGAGGGACCTGCTCGCTGATCCGTGCAGGCCCCTCCTGTTGGGCCCCCCCCCCCCCCGGGCCCTTGGGTGAGCTGTAGGCTGTACACACACCCTTCTGTAGCTGCACGACAGACACACACAGAACATGCGGGCAGGATGGATAAACGCGGGCAGGGATACCCAGCCTTGGCAGAAATGATGCCCAAATTCACACACACACACACACACACGCACACAAACACACGCATGCACACACACGCACGCGGCTCTGCCACTGAGACAGGCTCCCAGTGACTCCGCTAGGCGGAACAATCCGGAATCCCCTCGGATGTTCCGGCTGTCGTGTGGGCCGCCTCCCCCAGGCCCGGGAACAGCTTGGACACATAGCGCCGCTTTCCCCGAAGACTTGGCCTGGACATATTGATTCTCCTGTCCCTTTTGTTGTGCAGCCATACCCACATGATGGAGGCGAGAGCTTTATATCACAGTGCCGTTTCACAGCGAGGCCGGGGCTACGGGCCGCATCCCCGAGGAATCCGTCACTGAGACAACTAAATATAAGCTATTAATATTAATACTCACAAAAACTGCACGACCAACAACAAGCATTCGTAAAATTGTGTTTAACGTTTAACCTGGCATTTTATTGGTAGGAATTAATTTTTTTGCAAGCTATAAATACAGGGATTTCATACAGGATGGTGAAAAGCGAAACTAAACTACCGTTTAAACTGAGAATTAAATTACACCGAGGCCTTAGCTGCGTGTATCGGCACATGCATTTACGGGTGACTGCCATACAATTTAGACTCTATAGGGATTTTACGAGAGCCCAGTCCACCTGTCTGTCCATTTTCCTGCTGAGAGATTGCTTTATTATTTCTGTAGATCATTAATGTCTGTACTCTGGGGAGACTCTGCTGCTGAGGGCTGAGTGAAGCACAGAGAATACTGCCCCCTTCAGGCTGGACTTACAGTTGCAGGTGTGGATGCAATGACCAGGAAAGAAAAATGAGGAGAGCCGGGGTGTGTTAAACAGCCCACCCTCTACCTCTGTGTTCTCAGGCTAGGGGACATCAAATGTGGGCTGAATTAGCAGTATTAGTAGCAAATGTCAGCCAATCAGCCAACCACTAGTTCTGCATTTCCCTGGAAAACCCCTGCTTCCAAGACCGAACTCTTCCAAGTGTCCGCTGTTCATTATAAGTTAATCAGATCTGCAATCGGAGGCAGAAATCGTAGCAGATTTGTGAGGGTGACAGGTATATGGGTGTCACCATGGTTACACCTGGAGTGAGGTCATAAAGAGAGTGAGGTCACACCTGAAGTGAGGTCAGACACAGAGTAAAGTCACACCCAGGACAAGCATAATTCTAAACACCTTGGGCGGTAGCAGGGGGGTTAAGGATCTGGTCACATGACTGAGACATTGTACTTCACGCTCGAAGCCTTGAGCTCCCGTATAGGCAAAATTGTGCCACTCTGCTTCCGGTAAATGACGATAACGAGGGTAGACCTCGAAATGAAATCTGAATTGCTAATTCAAAGAGCACACTTAGCGCTAAGTGGGGAAAACAACGGCAGGCTAAAGGCCGGTTCTGACCCGGACGATCAGCCGGCGGCGAGGGCTGTTTGTTTTATGCTGCAGTTGACACACTGCCTGGCGAGACAGCCAGGGTCCCTGAAGAGTCGAAACTGAGAGCTAGTCTTTAGATGGCATTCACACCGATGCATGGTGCCGGAATGTTCCCTGCCAGTGTGTGTGTGTGTGTGTGTGTGTGTGTGTAGCCTACGATGCACTGGCATCTCCTCCAGGGTGACACATCACCAGGGACAGGGTTACTAGGGCACTGGTCCCAGCTGAATCCTGATTGGCTCCCGGAAAGCCGCCTCCTCCATCACTCACCGTTTTCAAAAGATATCATTGGCTAATGATAACATTGTCCCCCTCTGTATGAATCATGACCCCTCTTATGCCCCTCCCCCTTCCAAAACCTTAGAACCAGTCCCGGGACTCACTGCGACCCTCTGTATGATAAGCAACTACAGATGGAAAGCCCCATCAATTAAATATGCATTTATTGGCTTAAGTTATGAATAGTTTGCCACCAGCCCCCACAGTAAAGACTCCGCCCCCCCCCATCCATTCATCTCTAACTATGCCCCTGAATGGAGAGCTGAGTGGAATTACCCATAATTCCCAGCGCTCACTGGGGTGGGACGAGAGGCTCTGTGTGGGATCTTTCAGATTTAGGGTCCTAATGTGGTGTAGCGTGATGCAGTGGGCTCCAGTGTGACTACACCCCTGTTTGTGGACGGGGGAAGCTGGTGGGAGATGGCAGGTCAGAGCACAATGAAAACACTGTGTTTGAAGAACTGAGCAAATTTGCCACCCTCTTCAAAGTGGATGGAGGCGGCACAGTGGGCCGACCTCTCCGGAAAGGAGCATAGCCAATGCGCAGTGACATATCAGCCCAAAAGGGGGCAGTCTCGGCCTGAGGGGGCGTGTGCGTGGATCACGTGGGACAGAAGGGGTCATGGGGGTCAGGGAGCTGGGGGGGGCCGGAGGTTACCAGGTATGCGCCACTTTTGGCTAAATGGGCAGGGAGTGGGGTACTGTTCGGCATTCCTCACAGCGCTGTGATGTCATGGCACCATGTGAAGTTCCCTTGATCTTCAGTATTGTTTGTTTCTGCCTATTTTTGAACTTTCGCCCCAACGAGAGGATGACGGCTGGTGTCGTGACCCCAGTCTCCTGCCAGTGGGTTTGCTATGAGGTCACGCTGAGGCATCTTCCTGTTTTCGTCTCGGACCTCGTTGTGTGTCAGCCCAGAGACGGCAGGAGGTGATGAACATCCCGGTGCCAGGATCACTAACCTCATGCGACCTCTGAATCTGTCAGCATGGCTTAAAGATGCTGACCCTTGACCTTTTCAACCTATAGGGGGCAGCCTTTCAGCTTTGCTGGGTGGAACCATCGTTGTTTCCAGACTGAAGGAAAGGTAGGGGGCTTGAACTGTGCAATGGGATCATGTAGCTCCCCTCCCTACTATCTGTCACCCTCAGAGGTGTTCAGGAGAACCAGAGAGTGATTAACATGATTCTGGTGTCTTGTGTGTTCATTGAAGAAGGCAAAATGGAACCCTTTCCTCTGATTGGATGCATATAATACAGGGCTGTCTCTGTACTCTGGGGGGTGTGTCCTCCCCAATCCCCACTAAACACACAGCCATATATGTGTGATGATTTTCCTCTACAGGCAGTATGTGATCTTGCTGACACTCCTGGTTGGATCCATAGCTTAAATATTTACAGATCATAAATCTTCTAGGAGAAAAAACAGACACACACACACACACATTTTTCTCTGGTCACACTGGGTAATTTCATCGCTTCTGAAATGCCCGATTTTGGGGCGCAAGGTTGACCCTTCTCCTTTTTTTGACTAAACACGAAGCAGATTCTTACGTGGGATAAACACCCACCCCCCCCACCTCCCCACCCCATCTTATTTTCAATTTATCCTGTAAAACCTTTTCATGTTCCTGTTAAACCTTTTATTCCTCACACCCCAATGAAACGCTTCTGTAGCGACCAGATAAATAGGAATCCCTGAATCCGGAGGTTTGTTCGTCATGGTGTAGATTCCAAGAGCAGGATCTAGAAATAGCTCCAGTGAGGGTGATGTTTGAAGCCCCAGGGCTAGTCACTCGTAGGAGGCTTTGGTGATCTGTGCCTTTTGCATATTTTGTTCTGCATTCCTTTTCTCTTTTTTTGCAAAAAAAAAATTACACGTTTTCCATTGCAAACACAGCAAGGGTAAAAAAAACACAGATTTTTGTTCTGTAGTGTGTTGTAGGAGGCTATGCCTATTATTTTGCTACTGTATGACATTACAGTTTTAATTAAATTGAATGCAATTTATTCTTAAGAAAACTTTTAATTAAACGCCATGTGGACAGATTGTTGAGTGGTAGCCCCCGTTATTTTCCCTGAGGGAGATTGGAGGCATAATTAAGAATATGAACTGTAGTGACACACAGAGATTTAATGGAAAGTTGTAATGCAAATCTGCCATGTATTAAAGCCATTTATCTGACAGTTTGGGAGAAGTTTCTGGAGCGATGCCTGGATGAGATGCTGCAGAGCCCACGGAGATGCTGGAGAGTTACAGATTAGCCCAGAGGAGAAGCGCCTTATGTGGATTGGTCATCAGAGGGGTCAGGTGATCCCTGTGACCCAATAGCATGCCGGGAAGCTAAGAAATTCACAGGTACTTATCAGCACAATTAATATATTTTTGTCATGCCAAGAGACCCAGTATTTAATGTATGGCTAGTAAGTGTTACCAGTGCAAGGATTTTTTTTTGTAGCACTGAAGTGAGTTAAACATTAGATCTGTAAAAGGTCGTAAATGACTTTAACCCTACATTCCGAAGAATAACATGTGCTGTTCTCTTTGTCGGAGTCATTGCTCCACTCTAGCAAATAATAAATAAACTAGTATAAAAGACACGTTAGCTGCAGAAAAACTGGCTAAAAGGCACAGGAAAAGTAATTTCGGTGTTTGCGTTTAGCTACCAGGCCTTAAAGAGCTTCAGAAGACACAGCGAAGACACGTGACGAATGGCTGCGCGCGCGATCGAAACAGCTCCGAAGCAGTCGAGAAATCATCAGAGTTTACAAAAGGCGATGGGACAGCCAGTAGGAAGAAGGGAGAGGAGAAGAGGAAAAACCAATGTAAGGCCAACAGCCAGCGTTCATGTGAACAAATCTTCACCCAAGGAGCAGCACGGGAACTTGAAAGCAATTATCCGGCATCTCATTCCCGCCGCACCGCTGGCATCGTTTCGTCTTTGTTTTTGTTTTTGTCAAGGACATATTAATTATTTTAGATTAGACCGATTCTCGTGCCATAAGAAAGGATCCGCTGCCTTTCTGCTGGATTGCAGGTCTTGTGATGTTCTTCCTGCTTCTAAGGGTACAGAAGTAGACATGCAAAGGCCCGATGGAAGCCGTTTTGAC
Source organism: Brienomyrus brachyistius (assembly GCF_023856365.1). NCBI lineage: Eukaryota > Metazoa > Chordata > Actinopteri > Osteoglossiformes > Mormyridae > Brienomyrus > Brienomyrus brachyistius. The sequence continues at coordinate 11,837,191 of NC_064533.1, forward strand.
GTGGGGCAGATTCATTATGTTTCAGGTAGAGGTGCCGGAATGTTCCCTGTTCCCTGAGTGCCGGAGCAAGTGGCTGGAATTTCGGCGGAGGACTCCACATGTTGGCATGCTAACTCATTCTTCATCCTGAGACCACGGCACCGACCTTCTCAGCAAGGCATCACCAGCAAACACCGACGGCACGTAGGCCGGCAGTGATAAATTAGAAGTACTGGCACTGAAACTGAAACTTTGTTGGGAAAAGCGTTTCTTTAGTCCAGCCGGCCAGGGACTGGCGATGTGATCGAAACCAGTAGCACGTCTATAGAATAGTCTTCGGTGGTCCATCTCTGCATATCAAACAAGGCACACAAAAGCTCCTCGCACTCCTCAAAGATGAATGTTTTTCTGCTTGATTTGAAGATTTTTGGGAACCAACTGTGTGTCGAAGACAGACGTGAGAATTTGGCATCACAACATAACTGAGGGAGTTGCTGCTATGCTCCCGGGAACGTAGTTTTTTTGTATGATTACCTTGATAAAGCAGCTTGCTTTTCTTATTTTACCACCTTACGCATGACAGTTATCGGTTTAACAGCGAAACCCTGTTACGGGCCTAATCATTTCTCACATGCTCAGCTCGCACCACACGAAACCTCACTCCAGGCATCAGGCTGAAGCCGACAGAGCGGCGGACCGCCCACATTTTCTTGCCATGTACCAGCACCGGGGAAAAGCACCAACCGCAAGTGCACTGAGAACCTAACCAATTGCGCTTCTCAAGTAATGAACAGCTTTAAAAGGAAACGCATCCTCACTCCTGCTCAGAGCCCCCCCCCCCCACCCCCCCCCACCCCCCCCCCCGTCTCTGTGTCCTTGAAGCCAAAATTGGTAGCACTCCTCTAAAGAGAAGTAAACAAACACTTTGAACCACAGAGGGCTCGTTGGCTGCCAGAGTAATGATTTCCTTTGAATGCAGCCTCTCACGGGTCTTGTCTACCTGGATCACTGAAGCCAAATATTGAAAGGCGACAATGGGAAGAGGGCGAGGTCGTGATTCCAGTTTGGGCTTTTCATGTGATTTCCTCGCCACCTTCCCCCCGATTCAGTTTTTACTGACTGCCCCGAGTGTTTGCCCACCAGGCTCGGCTATGGGCGAGTGAACGCGGCGGGTGCACGGGGGGTGGCCTTGAAGCACGTCCACGTTTCTGACTGGCTCCCGACTCCGGCCCCAGACTTTTCCGGGCCCAGCGCCGTCCAATCGGGCGCCGAGGTTCAGTCTCGAGACTCTGGAGTACAGACGGCCCATTGTCCTGTGTGAGCTGGTCTCAACTGAGCTGGGATCCCTGAACTCACAGCTGTTTACACACTGTAGTTAGCCCCCCACCCCCCATGGTACCCTCACACACACACACACACACGTACTGGGACACAATGGAATTGTGTTGTGATATATATTGTTGACAAAAATACTTATTTTGGGATATAAATTGTGACCGAATGGAATTACAGTATGTTGTGGTGCGTTTTGGGACAGAATGTGACTGTTATGCTGTGATATGCATCAAGATGGTGGTGTGTGAAACTGAGGGGCCTGCATGCTCCCACAGGGCTCTTGGTGGGGGGGGAGGGGGGGGGGAACGGGACAAGTACCGATGACAGGTTACCATGGTTACTATGGCGGAAATCTGTCCATGTCTTGGGAGTCTCTCCAATGGTCCAGCATCGCACAGTCCTCTCCAAAAGGAAGGGTGCAAAACATCACATTAATATCAATAACCTTTTAAATAAAGTGTAACATCAAGTACATACAATTAAAAACTCAAAGTTTAAATCACTATCGGACCATCTTATCATTATGATTAACATTATTTTTGATGTTTGAAACATTTTTAGCCTATGTAGTAGTAATAATTTTCAGTATTATAGTGGATCGATTATACAGCCAAAAAAAATTTTTTTGGAAACTGATTTGACTGCTGGAAACGCAAATCACTAACAACTGTGTAACAGAAAAAGCATTTTAAAAATAGTCAAAACTGGAAATCCTAATTTGTAAATTAATAATAATGCTTATTCTTTAAAAAAATATTTTAATGTTTTGTATAATTTCTAAGTAATTTTATACAATATTACTGAATAAAACAACACATAATTATGAGATACCACTGCTGGTTTTTAGGATACTTCTAATACCTATTACTACAACCTCAAATAATAATAATATTAATAATAATAATAATAATAATAATAATAATAATAACGACAATAATAATGACATTAATAATATTAATAATAATACAAATTATAATAATGACAATAATCTTGACACTAATAATAATAACGATGCAAATAATGACAATAATAATGACAATAATGATGACAATAATAATGACATTAATAACAATTATTGTGATAATTATAATAATTAGAATTGCTTTTATTCTTATAGCTGGCTTTATTATTAACTGTTGGCCGTAATTCCAGAGTAATTCATTTTTAAAAAGTAAAGCAATAAACAATTATATTTTATAATGACCAAGTGACATATTGTGTTTTAAATTTATTACAATATAATATTATTTGTATTATAAAATACTAAATTTTAAAAAATGACCTGGCTACTCTGTAAAGAATTATTTTGTTAAATTACTATTATTTTCATATTAATTTAAATACAGCACGGGGGAAATTATTGATTATTTAGAAATGTAATTTTCTTTTTAAAATTTCCCTTTATCTGGGAAGGTAATCGTGATTTAGACTGGATATTACCAGGCTGTTCCTCGGACCCTTTCTTTGAAAGCTCTTGCATATGTGATGTTGTTCTCGTTACGCCAAAATGAAAAACGGTTCGTATTTTCAGGGGGTCAATCTGATCCCAACTCAGTTTTTAAAGCGGACAGTAAAGCGCCGGCGACACAGAGGCAGCTGGTGTCCGTAGGGTTTCGCTCCACACCCCGAGCATAGCGGGCTCACTTCTTCCCTTCCAAGGCGCGCTCCTGGAAGGACGTCCCGCACGCGCGCGCGCGAGCTGGGGGATCCCGGGCGCCTCGCGCTACCCTCCGCCGCCGCCGCCGCCGCTCTCTAACCCCTGTGACAGGTCAAAAAGAAACACGTTCACCGCCATATGGTCCTCATACTTGTCGCACTTTTGCTTTGCAAAAAAATTACATTTATGCAGGAAGCAATTAACCTCCCCCCCAATTACGGTCTAATGGGATCTACAAAACAAATTCTGTGCTTTTAAAACATATGCTTTTTTAAAATTCTCATATCAAATGTAGATATTATCAGTGAGACTTGACATTGTGTCTTTCACAACAATCGTTTCCCCCGAGTTTTAATTAGTCATTAAATAAGGTGGACTTTGATGACACGCGCCTACGGATTCTGCCGGACAGTGGCTGTGCACGTCCCCGAGTTTGGCGGTCCGCTCCAGGCGCACGTCTAGTCGATTTAGTTGTTACTCGGCTTACTGCTGCCACCTGCTGGACACATTTAGAAACGCGTACCCTGGAGTCCGAAGTCGTCTCAACTCATCAGCAAGGCCTGATCCGGCACATCGGCAGGACTCTCTTTGTTATTACTGCGCACACAGCGATATGGGAGATAAGGGCATTTTATTGAAATTCAATAGACTGATGTGTTCAGTGGTCACTGTAGTAACTCGTTTTCCATTCGAATTAACACGCTCACCAGGCCACTTCCGGCAGCAAGCAGATGTCTTTGAGGTAAGCCAACGGGGTTACCATAAGTCCGGGTTTCCCCAGACACGTGCTAATTTTAGGGCCCTTGCCGGGTGGTTTCTCCGGGTTTAGCCCTACAACCTGTATGACTCAGTGTTGCAAGTTACAGTGCAGTAGCAAGTGAAAGAAATGGCATGAAGTTTCAATATACGGCTCATGCATACATTTACTTTAAACATTAGCCGATGTGCACGTTGCTCGTGAGTGACGTCAGCTACCGGAAACCATTGGCACTTTATTTTTGTTTTGGTGTGAACAGTGAAATCATGTGGTTTGCTTGAAATGTAACTTTAACTTAGTGTTTTGTGACTTTTGTTGAAAAACACCCGTATATTGTGTCAATTGCGTGTAACTAGTTAACTGTAAGGTTACTGTACATGTGGGTTTTCCTGGTTGCGAATTTTCGTTTACAAAGTGGTTAGGGAAACTTATTAATATTCATAAGGTAAGCATGACATGATTGGCCGGTTAACTCATTAATATTCTGATCTCGGACATGTCCTCTTTTTGTCTAACCAATATGTTAACCCTTTGAACAGATGTCTTAACGAGAGTGGTTCCCATCAATGTTCAAAGTGACCTGAGGGGTCCTCCCCAGACGCCCCTCTCCCACATTTCTCCACGGTGATGTCATCACTGTCTTCACCTGGAGTTCCCATGAGCCTTTACTATTCCATCACCGCTGACATCACTTTCATGATCGCCCACCTCTCCAGCTGAACGTTGCCGGTATGAATTGCTTCCCATAGGCCTACTCAGACCCCTCCATCTCTAATGCCAGTGGCTCCTTGTTATTGCACATTATGTAATTTGATAAGTTACCTTCACAGAAATAACTCTGCTGTGAAGACGTTTTTTTTCTGGATCGCTAATCTGATCAGGCCGGGTTTGTGTGGGAGCTTCAGGGGAACGGAAACACAGGTGCACCTCCGCATTGCCGCGTTATCTAATTTGTTTAGGTCTCTCTGCTCCTGAACAGTGTTAGGTATGCTGAGACCCTGGAGATGTGGCCTGGCCCACCCCTCTCTCTGTGCTCACATCCCACTCTGCAGCCTGCCTTTAGCAACACGGGGTCAAAGGTCGGCTGGCAGGGGGAGCCCAAACTGGGGGTCGCAGCGAAGGGGAGGGACTTAATTGAGCCACGTCGCATTGATTGTATTGACTTTGCCGCAGTATTGTAGCATTCCAACCCTGATTGTACGTCCGCCGCTATCTGTCAGCTCTCCGCTGAGTTGGACGTGTTCCACAGCGTGTCACCAGCAGTACGCATTTAAGCGTGTGTGTGTCTGCAGGGAACATCTGCATGTGAAGGCCCAGGATAAGCGTCCCTTAATGTTTTTAAGCCATTTATGGTAGCCTTACCACACCTGTGCTACGGACTCAGGCCTCAGTCTCATTTCCAGACCCGCAGGCAATAAGCCTGGGTGCGGCCCCTTGCCCCCATACTGAGTTTCTGTCTCATAGTTGGGTGACAGGGGAGATTAGTGGGGCGAGGGTGCAGGGTGCAGGGCGGTGCCTTATGTTTCCAGAAGAATCAGCGCCTCACATTGCCCAGCAGGGGAACGACGTATCTTGCCTTCGAGTCGGGGGAGGGGATCTGGCTCAGCAGGTTAAACTGCTGTGTCATAAGGACACTTGTTTGAGTCCCATTCTTTGCAGAATAGTCACATGTCTGTTGCGCCTTTGAGCAAAAGACCTTAATGCCCCCCCCCCTTGCCAAAATGCTCCCGGGAGACCAGATTAATGACTTTGCTCTTGACTACATACATGTTTGCATATGTCTCGAAGGAAAACAAGATGGGATATGTGCAGAGCATTCCGATGTACTTGTGCAAATGACAATTAAGGGATCATCTTTAAAGGTGTGGACTGCTACGTCTCTGTTTTATCAGCACAAGGCAAAAAACGAGCAGTGAGGTTATCACGCACTGCGCTGAAGGACACTGCAGTCCAAAGGCCTGCATAAGCACACAGTGTTTTTGACCTCTCTCTGCTTGTTGGCGGTGCGTCCCCATGTTCCCAGACAGCCGAAACGCTAATCTAGCACTAATCTAACGTAGTACTTTCCTCAAACGTGCCTTTGATTGTGTTCACACATAGTTACTGTGCGCGCTCCCTTAAACGCTCCAGTGGACTTTATCCATATGGCTTGAAATGTAAATCTGCTCCATCCCAGATGTGCATAACAGATGTTTTGTTTTTGTTTTTTTTCTTCTCCCGCCTCCCCGGGTCACATTAGCGTGTGGGTCACATTAGCGTTAGCATCGCGCTGTGGTTACAGACAGAGGCCCGGTTGATTAACAGCCTCCAGGACAAATAACAAACTGCCCTGAGATGCTTCAGCGTTCTCTTATGTTATCAAAGTTTTGAGTTTTTTTTTACACTTTATTTTTTCAACTACTCAGTCATCTGTTTTTTTTCTGTGGTAAACTTGACCTTTGTAATTGATTTAGATTTATCTGTATGAATTATTCCGAGAGCTCGAGCCGTAGCTGGTTTCGAACGCAGTACCGCCGCCGTTGAGCCGTTTGTCGCACCGGCAAATACTGTACAGCTGAACAATACAAAATGTAATGAGGTCACTTTGGGAGGAAAAATGGAAGTTACAAGCTGTGTACAATTAACAGTAATATAAATATCCCCTTGTTTAAACAGAGTCATTTATCAGATGAAAATAGTGTGAAGCAGCCTGTCATGATTAACGAGGTGAGACTTGTGCTAATTACCGTTTCCTCCACCAGTAATTAGGTTGGCACATCTAATCAAGATGAATAAACACCCTGACCTTCTGCAGCTTACTGGGTTGTTTGTGTCAGTTCTTTTTTGAGATATATATATATATCTAACAGTGCCGACCTTCTCTTGGAGGACCGTGGCCGTACTTTGCTCGGCTCGGCCCAGAACTGATCCTTAATGAGTTGAGGCTGACTTGTACCGCACACTCTACGCTGTAGCCTGAAACGCACCTCTGCAGAAATGAAGCTACACGTTGCGGCGAGCAATGGCATGCCCAAAGGCAGAGGCCACGGCGCGTGTTCCGCTTAGGCTCGCTGCAGAATTATCCTTTAATCTGGGTACTGTCTGCCCCCTGTTGTCAAGGCTGCTCTTGTTTCCGACTCCAATGTTATTACTTGCGTTTCATAACGAGCGGGTTTGGTCGTCCTCATCCTGTTTGAATCACTGGTCATTTCACCAGGTTGATTTGGGTACTGTAGGTGGCTCAAGGGAACACCTGCAGGCCACTTTTGGGATTGCAGAAGGATACAGCCAGTGAGTTTCCAAGTCCATGTCCTTAAACATGCCGCCACCTGCCGCTGCGTTACTCTAACGGGGCTAATAGAGTCCGGATCTGTAGGCGAAGCATTGTCTTGCCCAGTGCTCACTGGTGTGGCTCCGTAGGTCACAATCCATTCATCTTCCAGCTGCTTGGCTGGAACAGAGAGAGGGGGGCACATCCTGGATGGGATTCTGGTCCGACACAAGGGACACACACTCTCTCTGGCCAAACCAGAAACACCAATTCACCCAAGTGCACCTCTTTTGAGGAAAGCCACTTCACTACGAACAGCATGGGTCGCTTGAACCCCCTCAGCCTTAAAGATACACTTTTGGGTATTACCTACTCCACCATCATGTTACCCATATCACAAAAAAAAAAAAAAAAAATCATGGTTTTTGTTATACTCCGGGCACCACTTTGGCCACTCCCACTATCCCAGAATTCCCTTCTGTATGCAGACAACTGGTTTGGAGCAAGAAGCTCGTTTAAGCTGATTAGTATGTTACATGTCCCCTCTCCTGCAGCAACTCCCTGCACATTTCGACCTTCGTGGCCCTCGCCACACACGCCCACCTGCTCTGTGCCCTGGTTAAGTTACCATGGAAGCGAACCCATACATACGACGCGGCAGGAGATTAAATTACGTGCCAGACGGCTGGCTGGGAGACTCCCGGCGGATCTGTGGGCGTCCGCCTGTCCGTGTGCGCCTGTGCTCTTTGCCCACAGGGATCCAGAAGGTTCCGTTCTTTGCGCTGGACCACAAACAGCACCACCTTTGTTTGAATAGAAGAAACCGGCCATATGGATGGTAAACATGAGATCCCAGAGTAAATAAGCCAAGCTAGGTAGAAGCACAGGAAGGAATGTAGGAAGTTCCACCTGCCCCCCCCTTTTAGAATATTTTCATCCTTCTGACTTCCAACTACTTATCTTGATCAAGGTCATCAAACACAAAGGTTACAGTATGTGCCACAGTCAAGATGCCAGTCTGTTACAGGGTATACATATACACAACTATTATGGGCAATTTAGATACACCAGGGGGGGAGCATGGTGGTGCAGTGGTCAGCACTGTTGCCTCACACATCTGCGGAGTTTGCATGTTCTCCCCATGTTGTCGTGGGGTTTCCTCCAGGTACTCCGGTTTCCCCCCACAGTCAAAAAACATGCTGAGGCTAATTGGAGTTGCTAAATTGCCCGTAGGTGTGCGTGTGAGAGTGAATGGTGTGCGAGTATGCCCTGCGATGGGCTGGCCCCCCATCCTGGGTTGTTCCCTGCCTCGTGCCCATAGATTCTGGGATAGGCTCCGGACCCCCCCGCGACCCAGTAGGATAAGCGGTTTGGAAAATGGATGGATAGATACACCAGTTAACCTAACTGCATGTTTATGGACTGCAGAAGGACATCAAGTGCTGGCATAGGACAGACGCAGTCTGGTGATAGGGTCCAGACACCGGTCTCTGTTGGAATGCAGAAGGGTTAGAAATCCGTAAATGACCCATCCACCAACTGATCTTCCACGTGCCCAAGGCAGGAATCCGTCCGTAAAAATCATGGCGACTCCCACAGAACTGCTACACATCAGAGATAAGGAAGCGTTAAGGGTGTAGACTAGTGACAGTCCTGTGACTGCCGAGCCTTCGAGGGTTGGAATTAATGCAGAACTGTGCAAGAAAAATGCAGTCCTAGAGTAAACAAGTGAAGAATACGCAAGTCGCTGGGTAAAAACAACGTCAGGAAATTAGAAAATAAAACAACCTTTGTAAATCCCTAATTCTACCAATTAGGGCTCGTGACGCACAGTGGACAAGATAAACAAGGGTGAGATGTGTGTGGAGGTGGGAAAGAAAGCCTACAGGCAGGAGGAGACCTTTTAAAACCTTTATTTCACTTTGGAGCACTTGTCACACTTTTACAGCTTCATCAAGGTTGCTTATATTAGTTTTGTTTTAGAAAAAAAGGGAAAAAAAAATTTCCTATTTACAGTAATTCACAAAAGACAGAGCAGATATTGCATGTTTTAAAATGTGTGTTTCTGTATATACACACACACACACACACACACACACATGCCCACACACACACACAAATACACATACACACTACTGTTGTAACGAGATCTGAAGTTGAGGTTATGTGGGTCCAGCCAGCACAAACAGCAGCCATATGTGCAGTTAGGGGATTTAATGAAGTCCCAGTACAGCAGAATCGGATCCCTACAGACGAAACTCTGTATACATAAAGAAACCGCATCGAAGGCTGGGCTACACTACATTATTCATGAAAATAATGTATTCTCAGAAAGGGATGGGCGTCGCTCACAGCCTCACACACAAGGGTGGCAACTATGCCGCAATCTTGATGGATGGCGTCAGCCGGAGGTCCCCATTATTGATTTTAAAAAGGGGGCGGGGCCTTCTGGAATGTGGCGAGCGGTTTGCCACTGGTGGAACCACGGACACTGCAAGACGCTGTATTAAACATCAGTTTTCCCAGGTATCCTTTTCATCCTGTTTAAGTAAGTTTTCTTCTCAGAAACAGGGAAGGTGGGCAAGGAACTTTAGTCACCTAACATACGAGTTACTGACAAAAATATAACATTTCCCAAAAAAAAAAAAAAAAAAAAAAAAAAAGCTTCCAAAACATAAACATGAGCCGTGTTTCCATAGCGTGTAAAGAATGTGATCCGAACGCAAGGACTGGTAGGTCAGCATGGTGCCGTCTCGGCCCATTCACACGCACTTCAGCTTTTAGCCTCCTGGACAGGGAGACTGCACAATGTAGGCGGCTACAGAGGCAAAGGGGACATCCCTAAGGTGGGGATACAGTCCGTCAGATTGGGATTTTTTGGGCACGGGGGTTATTGCAGCGTTGCACGCGTCACACGCGGCGCTGCCGCAGAGAGCGGAAAGGCCGTCTGGCGATCTCGCTCCTCAAGGCACCGGATCCAGACACCATGCATCCCCTCCGTCTCCAGACGGAGGAGCTCGAGAACAGAGTCACTTCAAACCGTGTATATTTATATAAAAAACCCACTTTCAAAAGGTACAAATGATACATTATCTTTTCAAATAGAATGGACTATGTGCACTATTTACAAGCAAAAAAAAAAAAACCAAAAAGCTTTGGTGTAGGTTCTTCGATAGACCATCTCTCCGTGGTGAAGAGTTCTCGACCTAGCACCAGGGTAAGAGAAAGTCGCGAGACAGGAAGAGAGCCTGGTACAGGCTGCTGGTAAAACAGGCGGCACTCGGCAAATCACGAGCAACTTCAGGGACGAAGAGGAGGGAAAAAAAAAATGAAACTCACAAGTCTTTGGTCTGCGAATCTCAAGTCTTAACACAGCTATGCCAGTCTGAAGATGACAGCAAAGGAAAAAAAAAATTCTAAGGAAGCAGACATGAGAGAAATGTCGTTTACGGGATGATTTAAAAATAAAATCCTAACCGAGCTGCGTCGTAACATCTGACCAGAGTGCAACACCAACCCTGCCTTCATTCTACCTTCATGCTGGGTCTGACACCCAGTCTGTTCAGGTCCGCACAGCGAGGCAGCGCTCACTTGGCCATTTCACATTGTATCCGGGGGGGGGGGGGGGGGGGGGCTGGAGGGAGGCGGGGGGGTGCCGGGAGTGAAACTGCCTGCACTGACAGGGACAGGGAGGTTGCAGTGCATCACATGGCTTTGAAAACCAACAGGACGAACCATGACAGGAAGGGGGCAGCGACAGGGAACAGGGTAAGCGAATGCAGTCATGTCACATTAGGGGAAGCATTCGCACGTTGGTCATGAAATCCACTAGGGGGAGCCCTACAAGTGAGTGGAACAGCAGAGTGGAGCTGTCGTAGTCTCATTAGGGGAAGCTCAGCGCAGTCACCTCCGGCTTCATTTTCACATACTGCCCAAAGCGCAGGATGGCGTACCTGTGCAAAAGCAAGTAAGCACAGGGCCTGTCAACACCTCCAACATGGCCACACCTCTTAAATACCTGATGACAAGATGGATTTGGGTGCTGACTGAAGGGGGGAGGAACAGTGAGAATTAAGCTCAGCAAACATGGCAGACAACATTCCCCCATTCAGCGAAGCCATTCGCCTGCCAACCAGCCCCCCCCGGCCACGTCAGAAAGATCATGTGCGCTAACAAGCTTAGCTGGAACCCTGCCTTGGAATGCGCTGAAGTTAAACATTAAGGTGCTGTGGCGTGTTCGAAAGGACAGAGACTCACCCCAGGAAATCGAAGTCAATGGTGGAGTACTGGGCCTGAATTAGAGCCCACAGCCCCCAGAAGAAGTGAGAAGCCTGGAAGAAGGGAGAGAGAGAAGCAAAAAAAATTATAAATAAAAACATCAGGCTGGAAGCGAGTCCTGACCAGCGCTCAGACCCGAATTCCGCTTGAACCCGCTGGGAAGCAACAGTGGGCTGTGCAGCCGCAAGCTTGCTGCCTACATCACACGAAATAACAAGCACCATGTTGCAAAACTGGTTCACCCAACAGTCCTCGGGGGAAATGTGGCCGAACCAATCACCTCTCAATATTCAGTTCCACCTCTACATATCTGGGTGAAGATCATCGCAGCTAAAACCACTGGGCAAGAATGATGCATCACAGTTGCAGAAACAGATAAAATTAGAGATAGTATGAGGTTTTCCCACCACTCTTGTTACAACATTAAAAACTACAAGAATTAACTTGAATGCGGTGCTGAAAACTCTGCAGCCCAAAAAAAAAGATGCGTTTTTTTTTAAAAAACATGGTATCTGGCATGTAATGCCAGGCCAGGTAGGTATGACTTGCAAAGACATGGTTGTGTAGCGACGGTCCCACCTGCTGAAAGGAGCCGTGTGAACAGACTCAAACTGCCACCACAGTGAAGTGGCTCAGCCAGTGTTACACAGCTATCTAGTTGTGTTTTTTTTTTATGAAGAATACTACAAGAACCACAGATAACAGAGCTGTGCAACATGCATGCTGGCACAGGGAAAAAAGGTCAGACATACGCCGACGTGGGAAAGTCAATCTCCAACATAGTTGGCATTTCTCACCAGTAACTGTCCTCAACTACAGAACAAGAGAAAAAAATAAAGTGGAGTTTAGAGCACAAAAAGCCCATGTTGGATAGAAATTAAAAGCAACCGTCACCACAGCCACAAACTTGGGTCATACGACTGCAATCCGCAGCAAGCCGGTCAACATACACAGGCAGAGCAAAACCAGATGGACAGCACAGCCCCGGGCCAAGCCGAATGCTGCCGTCGATGTGAACACCAAGGTTTCCCAACCTCTGAGCACTCCCCAAAACTAATTAAAAAGCGTACTAACCAGGAACCACAAAGGATTACAGTTATGAACAGTCAAGTGTGACAGGTTAAGTAATTCTTTATGGCTAACTTTTTAAAACGGCAAACAGTAGTCACTGGCTTCACTGCTAGTCTCCTAGTATGCAGTCCACAGTGCAGAATTAAACTTGCTGCTCTCCACAACCCTTGGTGTAGCCTATACATTTAAAAGCAATGCAAAAGCAAAAAAAAAAAAAAAAAACTAAAACCTATTGTTTTTGTGTGTGTGTGTCTGTGTATAGAGCCAGCTGCTTAGGTCAGGTGCTGTGCAACCCAAAGACTTTCGTGCTTGTTTTGAAACGCGCACTGTTTTCCTCCATTTCAATTAAAAATAATTGGTAGAAGACCGCATTCTGCAACAAAGCTATTGTCGCATTCATGCAAGATATTTACAATTGCTTCTTCCCCCCCCTCACATTGTGCCTGTATTCTTTTCAAGGTCTAATCGTGGAGGCAAGAAGATTAAAGTGCTCTTTTCAAAGTATTTCTCCTTGATTTTTCAGCGGGACAAAACAGCACAGTGATTTCCAAGGGTGCTTCATCTTCATCTTCATTTACAAGTAAAAGGAAGTTCATCACAATGGATAACAAAACCCAAACCTTTAATTGCATGGATGTGCCACACGGCATTCATCCTCTACCCAAACAACACACAAACACACATACACTTTTGTTTAATCAGTTTCTTGTATTAAAGATTATTCCTGTGTCTTCCTGCTGCCTGTACTTCAGAAAGTGCTGGAGCAGTGAGAGCAAAAGGGCAGAGGGTGGACCAGAGGAACATCAAAGACAAGCACAACCTCCCTTTGAGGCACCATCATTTGGCACTTCAAAGGGCCTGCACCGCCTGGAGCGCCCACAGGGTCCAACACGCTCACACAGGCCGGCAACCCACATAGGTCAACAACCCAAAGCTCGCCGAGCACAGACCAACACCTAGCACAGTAGGCACATGCGCCCGTGGGAGTTTTATTACACAAAAATGTTCTGAGGACAGGATGAAAAATGATTGGTCCAGAGAGCTAACCAACAGCTAACCATGTCAGTATTGGATGATAATACGTCAGTCTTTGCCAATACTGCTGTTCGATATTTAGAATTCAGTCCATATTCAAAGTTAGCAGCGCCAGAGTTAAATATTTAACTACTAAAATAACGCAGCTGATTGCATTGGATTCTCAGTCGATTTGCACAGCGGAGGACGATGGATTTTATCAGCTCATTCACCACTTAGAACTTTGTTATATAGTCTCCCAAGCGTGCACTACCTTGCTGAGGTCTCCCTGCTTGTATTATGTGATGCGGCGGTTACACACATTCATGACGTCACTAACATCCGTTTCACCACAGATTTGTGGAGCTAACAGGTTAGCCCATTGCATCGCTAATATTAAAAAATTCCCATACCGGCGCACCACTAGCTAACGCCAACAGGAGTTACTCATCCCATGCTCAGCCAGCACAGGCAAAGACCCAGGTGGGATTTTACAATCATGCAACAGTGCCTGCGATTCCAGCTCAACGATCTGTGCATGAACACCAGCTATAGCACAGAACTCAGTGAACGGGGCAGGAAGCAAAACCACATCCGCTAGTCTAAACCAGCGTCAGCTGTGGGAGTGGGGGGGCTTTTCTTTTTCTTTCTTAAATAAAAGTTGGGGCAGAAAAAAAAAAAATTAGACAGCTGGTCAGTTCTGCTGTTGCAAGGCAGCAATGCACAGGGCTACCGTGTTCGCATCTACTGCAGCAGCGCTCACTTGGCCATTTCACACGCGCACACACACACACCCCGACCTACAATAACACTTGAACCACCAGGCGGGAACAGCGCATAAGCTATACTGGACATACTCACCAGGGCAAAGTGATTAACCTGCACATACAGGACTTCTACCTCGGCCTCAGAAACTTCCACTCCAAGGCCCTTGTACTCTTTGTAGGCCTCCAGGTAAGATCTCAGCCACTGAGCCTGCAGCTCTCGCACTGGGTACTGACTGTAGTCCACCTCGCTGAGACCTGTCAAACACAAAAGCCTCTTAAAGGGGCAGGATCACTTTAAAAAAATTAAAAGAAAAAAAAAAAATTTAAATCACCTACACATCACTGGTACACAATCTGGTCTCACATCAGAATAGCCATCAAAACTGACACCACAAATATTAAAAGGTAGTTCAAACATACGCGCGACTGAACATTTAACAGATGGGCCAAATGTGGGCCAAACGGCTGAAGTTAAAAGGACACCTTCAGAATGTGAAACAGAAACTCCTTAAAAAGCTTTTTCTTCAGGAAAAGGCCACAAAAAAAAATGCAGACTGGGTAAGAGGTTTCAGCACCTCAGAAATGAGGAACAGAATGTTCCAGAGCAGCAGAACAGCTTGTCTTGGTTGACAAGTTGATTTTATGAGTGTGGTACGATAACTAAAAAACTGAACAAGCTGGGAAAAAGGAAAGGGGAGAGGAGAGAAAATAAAGTTAGTGGTACCACACCAAGAGGTTAAAAAAAGGGGGGGAAAAAGACCAGAACATGGGTAGGATTGTGTGGCTAGACTCATCCCAGGCCTCTCGCCAAGGCTACCATACAAACAAGGCAGCGTTACAAGGCTCGGATTTAACGAATATGACCTTTCCACATAGCATGAGGTGGGGAGCTGTAACACAAGTAGGCAAACAGGGGGCAGAGTTAGAGGAGGAAGGAGGCGGGGGACAGAGAACAAGACTTACCTGCAAACTCGTTGAAGTGGTTCCCGATATCATAGGCCTGGTAACTGTAGCCAGCGTATTCATAGTCAATGAACTTTACGTTACCTGGTGCGGACAAACAAATGAGAATCTTTTACACGCTAGACACGGGCGTGATCTTCAAAGCCCCAGAAATTAACTTTCATACTGTGTGTGCGAACTGAGTGTGATGCCTCTTCACTGATGCTCTACTTGGCAGTTTCCAATTGGGGCAAGAGTTTGCATTTTGAGAGGAAGAGGAGCTGTGGGAAAAGGGTAATTAACGAGAGGATATGGGCTACAGGCAAGTCACACACAGCATGCCGGACACACAAAGTCCAGGAAAGGAAAGGCACCAACCCAGCCGGGGCTGAGGGCAAGGCCTTCAAGAAGAGGCGTAAGGAGGAAACAATAAGCAAGATGCTTAACACACTTTGGGTGGCTTTACGTTTAATGTTCTCACAGGGTGTACCTGTCGACTAAAACAGAGCAGCATTCCAAATAAGCAAGGGCTACACTGGCAATGCCACGATGAAGCATGCAGAATGGAGACAGAGGAAACCAGACAGTGGCTTCTAGTAGAAAATTAGGTCCAGCACCAATTAGCAGAAGAAAGACTTTGCACTGTTAATGTGAAAAGGGTGTTTTCAAAATGCAAAGTCTTACCCCTCAGATTTGAAGTTTTTGATTTGAGAAAAAGTACTGGGAAAAAAAATCTGCTGCAATTTATTTCTCTGGAGGACAGAATCTCCATCTACCCCCCCCCCCTTATTTAAATAAATTTACTTTTCTTTTGCTGTTCTCTGACATTTAAATATGAGACTAGAGACCATATGTGCAATTTACTCTCTGCTCCTACATAAATTACAAATCGTGCAGCTTAATCTGTGACTGTGTGTCTCTGGGTGTCAGTGCGAATTTGGGGCTGAATGTAGGCTTTACAAGTTTGCCATGTTTGGTCTACAGAAGGAGACATGTGAGGTGGTTACCAGGCCGGGTGCGGTCCTAGCGGGACACAACAGAACACCTCCAGTCAGTGGCTATAGCCCTGTGCAGCAGATGAAGAGGTTTGGGCACACTCACATCTGACACAGAACACAAACAGCTTCACTGCAGAGACGCCGCGCATCTCCCTCCCCACCTCCCCGCACCCACCCCTCCCCTCGCTATGGCCTCACACTTCCCGTCCCTTCAGCTTACGCCCCCAGCGGTGCTGCGTTCTTATTGGCCGAGAGGGCGCCCAATCGGCTCAGGTCACTGCCCGTATGAAAATGAGCAAAGGGCTTCCTGTGCAGGCTACACTGCCGCAGGTTTCAGTTTTCTCAGCCTGAGGGATTTACAACTTATTTGACTGCAGCTTTTATTTGAGTCACCTGACTAGGAGCCAAAAGCAGCCTCAGCCGACAGAGCAAGCAAGGCCCTCGCTTGTTGCACAACCGCATTGAGAAAACAGCAGTCAAAAACAAAAAGGGATTTAAACCAGCGCAAGTCTCGTTCGAACTGGGCCTGGTCGGGTTTCTATCTGGCACTGAGCTGGGCGTAGCCGGTTAGATTGCGGCACGGAAACGGGGCGTGGCCGCTCAGAACCATCTCACCCTTCCAGCAGGCGGCGGTGTCACTCCTAGGAGAGAAAAACATCTGGACACAAGGAGCCATGAGTTCGATCCCTCCCCGCCCAACCCCCTGCAAAACTGACTGGATCTTCAAAACATTCCCCCCCCTCCCATTTTCTCCAGCGCCCCAAAACAAAAAACAAGCCAAGGACCGTACCACATGGGTGTAAGAGTGACTTGCATTGTTCTGCAGAGAGCTATTAGTGGTCAAATGCATTACACAAAAAAAATATATAAAAAAAATAAAAACATACAAACATTCCCAAAGCGCCACAAATAATAATTTACAGCCATTGAAATCCTGCCACTGCATTGCTGACAAGAAAAAGCCCTTCAGTGAAGTTTTTTAAGGAGGATGTGGACTTTTCTGGCAGGCTCTACGAATGGCCAAGCCAGCATATCAGGCCAAACCGAACTGTGACTCTCCCTGTGCACCAACCATGAGCAGCGAGTCCCAGCAACAAGACATCTGAGGTAACCCTTCTCCCTTCACCTGCTACAAGGGGGCCCCCCATCCCCTTTATCTCCCTCCCTTGCATCTATTTTCCATTATCATTTACATGATTGGCCAATGTTTTAAACTTGTAATAGGCAACTTTTAGCAGGAGCAATTCAGGCTCCCCCAGGAAAGCAGAGTCTTAATGTTACAAGAGCAGGTTCTTAAACTGCTCCCCTTATTGACAGAAGGTGAGGAGCTAGTGTAACCACAGCATTGCATGAGTTCCCAGACACTGTAGTCTCTGTTCCCGTAATGAAGAAAACAGGAAGCCCACAGCTAAGAGCAGGTGAAGGGTGAAAAAGCCATGTTTCTACTAAAACCTCTGTCCAGTCTTACCCTACAGGATGTTCCACCCCCTCACAACATCACATGCCAATCCGGGGCGCCAGCTCTAACCCTCCAGCAGCAGGGCCCGCGGTTGGCCCCGGCGACCTGGCTCGGCAGCGCGAGGCAGGTGTGGACAGGGGCGGAGTCCCGGGAGGTAGAGCCTCACCTGCGGCCTCGTTGTAGATGATGTTCTTACACAGCAGGTCGTTGTGACAGAGAACCACAGGTGAGCCCAACACTGACAGGTTCTGCTGCATCCACAACATCTCTTCCTGGAGCTGCATGGCACTGGGAACTTCCCGTTTGAACCTGGCAGACATTACAGAAAGCGGCTAAATAGAGCATAAGGGTCACGCAAACGGTACAACTTTTATGATGGATTTTACTCCAGGTCTTATATGGAGAAACATTCTTCTTCAGAGCAGGATGAAACAGAAAGGCCCGTTTGGGACAACACCCCAGCAGATCTGTGCCCTCAAATCACCGTACTGCATTCTACCTGCATTCTAGGCAAAAAACCTTGTACCTCAGGTTCTTGGCTGGGTCCTCAAAGTAAGTAGGCACCAGGGAGAAATACTTTCCCATCTTCAGCCACAGGTCAGACTTGGGCACCCAGCCGTTGTGGGCATGGATGGCATGATACTTGGCCATCTGCCTGGCTATCAACCTGAGGGAGGAAAACACCACCACGTCATCACACAGAACTCAAGAGAGCACAGCAGTGCACTGCAGTGTGTGTGTGTGTGTGTGTGGTCCAGGTATACCTTACCTTGTGGGGACCAAATGTCCCCACAACGTGATGAATACCAGCTTGTTTTTTTTACCTTATGGGGACCAGGAGGGAAAACTATTTCATAAAAATCCGTGACTGCAATGAAAAAACTAAAAATGCAAAAACTCTTGTATTTTGTTTGGTTACTTAGGGTTATGGTTAGGGCTGGGTAGGCTTTAAGGTTGTCATAGTTAGAATTAGCATTTTTCCCACAAATGAATGAGCGGTCCCCAAAATGTGATCGATTACATGAGCCATGTTTCTACTAAAACCTCTGTCCAGTATGATTACACGACTGTGTGTAAGTGTGTGTGCAGCAAACCACACCTCTGTGTGTCTCTCCAAAGCTTTATAGGATCAGAGCTACACGTGTCAACATGAGTGTAGCCGCAGGCGTTTTTTAATCCATGTGGCAATAAACGTGCGCTGATGAGAAGGCAGGCGTGTCTGTACAGGCAGAATTCTTGGGAAAAGTAGCTGGGATCTCTTATGGCGATTGTCCGCTGCCACCAAGAACCAAGTCGCACAGCCAGTTGGCGGTTTTGCATTGTAAAGTACGTGAGCTGTACCAGGGCTGCCTCGGCCCTGCATACCAAGGCCGAAAGCGTGACCAGACCGGGTTGGCTGTGTCACCACAGTCCGACTGGTCAAAATGCACAGAGATACCGGGGTTCTGAGTCAATATGCATGGATTATTTGGAGGAAAAAGGGTATATTCTATATATTCATTATTAATAGTGTCAGGCATCACGACGCATTCCTGAGAACCGGGAAATTGAAAATTTACAACCACCTACTTAAAATTACAATAGAACAGTGAAACGGAACGTAATGCAAATTTACTCGGGCAAATGCTTAAATCTGCTAGCGTTTGACGCTAACATCACGCTGCCAGACGTCAGTGGACATTAGCACATGGTGAAATATGATGTGCATCGTGCGAAAGGTAAATTAGTGTGTCTTTGGTTTTATGCGACTGTTGCTTTTCAAACCCGGCAGGGCCTTTACCGAGTCCGCATACCTGAAGATGGGTGGGCTGCGGATGTGCTGGGGATCAAGGGCGGTGCCCTGCAGAAACTCGTAGCACAGGCCGTTGTTGAAGGTGCAATAGAGGCGAGGGGCACACCGGTGGGCCTGCAGCACCCGGAAGCTCTTCACCTCGTTATCGCGATCCACAAACAGCTCCGTCTTATTGCCATAAATGCGTACCAGGACGACGTCCTGCATGACTCCGCCCACATAGCAGCCAATCAGCTTGTTGGTGATTCCATCGGTGAAAGACTAAACAGAGGAGAGAGCACAAAGAAAAAAAAAATGCAAAAGAGTTTGGCATTAGTCCAACAGGTGGTGCAGCCTTCATATTTTCCTATTTACAGATGCTGCTAACCACTCCTTTAAATCCTGAAACCACAGCAGATAACTACATTGTAACCCATGGTGGAACGTAGTATTTTTATCGCCTTCATTTGCCTACTTTTACAAGAGGAGAGCAGCTTAATAAATGTTCAGAAACAGGCTGAAACATGGCTGACCTTTTTACTGCAATGTGTCTGCCAGTCACCTTCCCTACTGGCCATGACATTCTACTTCTACCACTTTCAAAAAAAACAAAACAAAAAAACAAACAAAACCCTTTACTTTGATTTGATGGGGGACATGTCCTTCATTTTAAACTTGTTTGCCTTCCCCCTGTATGCACAGGGGGCAGGATGTGGCTCTGTGGGCTAAGCCTGTGTGCCTGTCATCAGAAGGTGGCAGGTTCAAATCCAGCCTCAGCCTGCGGGTCCTTGAGTAAGGCCCTTAACCCCCAGCTCCCTGGGCGCCGCTATGGGTGGCAGCCCTTCGCAAAAAAAAACTTACTCTATGAAAAAAGAGCAAGTTCAGGAGGCGTAAACACAATTTCCCCATGGGGATCAATAAAGTATCGATTATTATTATTTTGATCCATATGGTTTTTCACAAAAACATCCCGCATGAAGCTATGTGGTAGCACCCACTAAACTAATTCTTCAGTATATTACTTGGATCAGCTGTAGATTTAACTCCACATCCAGCCACAGTCATGGCAAATCCCACAGGCTTGTTTGGATGAGAACTATGAGGGTAGTGTATTAACCCCCCTCACTGGACAAGAATCTTATTGACAGGAAACGGTACATTTTTGAGAGGGAAGGAATTCCAGCCCTTATCGCCATATAGAGCGTGCTACGACACTACGCAAAAATCAACCGTCTAGGAATATTATTCTGTGGGTGCCAACAACGCACGACATGTGCTGATTCTGCCCGTCGTGTTCATCTTTGACAAATGTGCCATAGGGCAGGAATGGACTCTAGCAGGCAACAGCGAAGGGTCACGTGACTGGCACAGTCATGAGGCTCAAGGCCGCATTGGGAGGATATCAGAACGCTGGCGAGCCCATGCCAGGCACGAATGCAGAGACTATGGGAGCCAAACCGTGAGAGCACCAGCATCCAGGTCACGGCACAGGAAATGGCTTCGGACATCACCTTTAACAGGCTTGTGTTTAAATTCCCAGATTAACCACGTCACTGCCAAGCCCTCGGTAATACGAGCCATTGTCGTTTTCAGTGCGTCACTAAGCGGAATGCAAAGCGCCTTCACTCAGGTCATATGATAAGTGCAAGGCTGTACTGCAGAGTGATACAAAACTGTCACTTCCTAAAGTATGCAGACTCACAGTCAGAATAGACCCACACATTGCTTTGTCATTGGCAGCCCTGGAGACCGCGTAACTCCTGAACACATGACAGAAATAAGCAATTAAAGTTTTTTTTGTTTGTTGTCTTGGAGGTTTGACTGCTCCTCGGGTCATGAGATCAGATACGGTTCAATGGGATGCTAAACAGAAATACTGACCCCCACATTCAGGAAAGGGCATTTCAAGCATTCAGGTTAAACCTGTTGGGAGCTGCTGTTGCTTTTCGCCACTCCCACAGCGTTAAGTCCAGCTTACGTCTTCAATATCATACAAGTGTAGCACAAGGATAACACTATTACCAGATTACGGCTGAGCTGGTAATCGCTGTGCTTGTTTTTAAAAAGTACGGCTGCCAAAAAATTCTTGCCAGTTAGGTAAAAATGCAAGATTAAATTTTGGTCTTAAATATGGTTTTATGTACTTGAACTCTCCAGGTGTTTGACAAACTGAGGACAAACTAGTTGTACTCAGTTTAAACATACTCCCTCACAGTAAACACTTCTCTTATTTTACATCTGAAAACTCACTAGACTTCAGCAAAGTTCACAGGGGAAGCACCACAGCAGAACATGAAAGGAGGCCAAATTAACCGTCCTTTTCAGTTAACTCCTTACCAATTATATTTAATGGCATGGACCTGACACCTCTATTGTGTAAGACCTGAATGAAAGACAAGCGCGATGTCCCAACCCCTCCATAAATGACTACAAACCGCCCGTAAAGTGACCTCCAACATAAATCACGACACAAGCAACAGGCTGCAGCCACGCCGGTGCCTCATCCCCACAAGCATACCTGCGACACTAAGATGCATGCAGCTGTCACACAATCAGCGCACACACAACCCATCTCCGACCTCAATTCACCCGGCATACCCCTGCCACGAGTTTAACCGAGCCATACAGGACCACTAATGCTCGCTTTTAAAATGTAAAAATAAATTACCACGAGTTTGACACTTTTCAAGCTTTGCATGTGTTTAAATGATAGCAGTATTGCGACTAGATGTACGGAGTCATTCTTATCCCCCGCGGGAGCGTATCTGATAACCTCCCCCTCCCAATATTGACCTACTTCAATACTTAAGCGCTCCTTTAAAACTACATTAGTATGAATCATAAACATAATTTACGGTGTTATATGACGAACTATTTATTTATGCTTGAATTTTCGTATATAATACGAGGATAAGCCACTGAAGTGCTTTTTTTCCGGTTCCCTTCTCGGGCTCTCGCCCACTGCGACGCATACGTGACTGTAGGGATGAGCTGACGACATTTTCATGCGAAACGCCGTATCTCATACAGATAAGTGTACAGCGGCTCGATAAAACATGAATTCAATAAACAAACAGGGTATTTCATTCTAAAATACTAATAGGAGGAAACTGGCACTTGTGTGTCGCGTATTCGACGGCCCCATCTTCGGTACCCAGGCAGCCGGATTAGTTGCGTCGATACGGGCCTACTCTCCTCTTCCTTCAACTGACGCAGCCCCGAAAAAATGTACTCGAGTACTCGACACAATGCCTTCCTCTAAAGCGCGTAGCAGCGAAACAATTTCTGTCAGAAAACAACGCTCCGGCTGCTTTTTCACCTTTGGCAGCATAATGAGAGATGTGTGGAGGAGAATAATTAACGTTCACTACCTTCATTTTGACCTCTGACGGCTTCCAACTGGGTCTCAGTTCCTTGATCAGTTTCAGCGCCCCTGCTCTGAAATCCTGCTCGTCTACAGTGACATCTAATTTGGGGACAGCAGGAGCTCCTTCTGGTACGTGGATATAGGTAGCCATTGCTAGAAAGTCAAAAAAGGACTGTTTTCGACGAGAAAGGATTGCTAGCGATCACGAGTGCGTTTCAATGAACCGGGAGTCCTGAGGAAAGCCGTTGAGTACGCGCCTCTTACGAACAGCAGCTACACCTCCTGGAAAATTCCACCCCTGTATAAAATACAGCCGCGGTGCATGCCGGTCCTCCGTGACTCACCGCATCAGGCGAGGCGTTGCCCGCCACGAAAAGAATGCGCATTTGTGACATCATTCTTCGTTCTTATTTTCATTTCTTTATTCCCTCATCTATTTATTATTAAAATTCAAGTTTCCTCATTTTCAGTTTTGATGTAGTTTTTGCCAATGTCGTTCGCATATTTTTCCTATAGGGCAACCATTTATCCTGAAACTAGACATGATTAAGTCGTCAGTTTGTCACAGTTCACCATTACACTGAGTACCAAAGGTTTGAGCAAACTTACTGTGAATTTTGTAGTGTGCATTGAATTTCTGATTTTTATTTCTATTACAGATTTGCCTTGCAAATGCTTACTTCCAAGAATGTGTAGATTCGTTTTAGGATTAAACTAACTTATACAAATGAATTATTGTTGTTGGGTCGGTTGCATCCAGAGTCAGGGGCAATAATTTTTATTTCTTGAAAATATTTACTATACATTATCATGAGTAATGAATGGCAGTAACAGTACTTGAGAACTTTTCTTTCCGCGTTGCCTTGTTCCATACCACCGTCCGTGTTTCTACACGGACTGGTACGGCGTGCCCCATTTCCGGTCGGCGCGGCATTGTTGTCCTCACCGAACTTCCTGTCAGATCGGTGTAGTTCCTTATCACCCAATTTCGGCCCCCACACAAGTTGCATTTATTGTAGCTAGTGGCATATCGCTTTGTTGGGGGATTGAAGTTGTTCGACCCCGTTTCGGGGATACGGCTGTATCGGTTCAGCTTCATTTTCTTCCTTCTCTCGGGTCTGTAGAGCCTCGAAGGGTGGTGAGTTTACCAGGCGAGTTTGCGTTAAAATCAGTGACAGGCGCGTGTGTGAATTGTGGCGTCCTACTCGCAAACTGATCTATAATATTATAACATTTATAATATTAATATAATCTAACACTATATAATCGAGTAGGCTGTATATTTTAATTAATCTGATTTCTGTTTTTTTATTTTTTTATTTTTGCATTTGTTACACACCGTAGGCCACAGTCAGCATCCATTTTTCCCTCGCTTCTCGTCATTCGGCCCTGATCGTGTTTCTGGAGGATTATGGCTATGAGGCAGACTCCGCTTACATGTTCAGGACATACCCGACCAGTGGTGGATCTGGCGTTCAGCGGAATAACTCCTTATGGATATTTCCTGATAAGCGCTTGTAAAGGTATGCCACCATAACGTCGCAGTGGCCTTAATGACCTAGTAAGTGTTGTCACGGTAGTGTTGTCAAGATCAGAGGATTACAGTCTCATGTGTATTGATAGCTCTCTTCTTTGATTCTTGGAAGCATTTCAGTAACTTTAGCCTCTGGTACACGGTACTCCTACCTTCTCTGCTTTTTCTCCCTAGATGGCAAACCCATGTTGCGCCAGGGGGACACAGGGGACTGGATCGGGACGTTCCTGGGTCACAAGGGTGCTGTTTGGGGGGCCACTTTAAATAAGGAGGCCACGAAGGCAGCTACTGCAGCTGCAGATTTTACAGCGTGAGAATACAGAGTCCTCCACCATCCAAGTCAAGCTAATTTAATTTTTATATCATGTAAATTATGTAACATTGTTACACTTAAATACAGCTGTTGTTTAATAATATAACTCCTTTATAATAATTCATGTGTCCCTGGTACAGTACAATTCCAGTTTAGCTGTGACCTGATTGTGTAACTAAAGTCACCTACACATAGGGCTGGGCAATGTGGACCAGAAACAATATCTTGTTATTTTTAGACAGAGGTACACAATAATTCTATGTAGTGCTCTAAATGTTCAGTTTTAAATCAAATCCCACATGTGAGATATAACAATGATTCCTCACCTTTCCCCTCCATTAAATCCACCATGAGGCAGTAAGTGAGAGGTTTCATTTTTGCTGTGAATGCTGGAATTCTGGGTAATGCCACAACTGAAGGTCTCATATTGCTTATAACTGGGAAGGAGGATTTTAACGTACGATAAAAGTATATCGATATAAACTGTGTTGCGTCATCCTGTATCTAGCTTTGGAAATGTATCAAAATAGCACCCCGCCTCATGCACACCTACTGAATGCCTTCCTTCCTCACCAGCTTGCATAAGCAAGACGCGTTCAGTATGTGTGTTAAGTTGACCTTTCTCGCTCTTTGACGCAGTAAGGTGTGGGACGCCGTGACCGGGGATGAAACTCTTACGCTGGCGCACAAGCACATTGTTAAGTCTGTCCACTTTACCCAGGTAGGCTGCGGGATCGGTCAGCTCATTTTAGGATGTGCCAGGTGACTGACTCTGTTTACGTTCTTACACGCAGCCCGTGTGACACGCTGTTTTTTTCTCTGCACTCAGGATAGTAACCACCTGTTGACAGGGGGAAACGATAAAGTGTTACGCATCTTTGACCTCAGCAAACCTGAAGCTGGTAGGTCTGCTCATTTGCTTAGCTACCGTGTTTTTTGTTTGTGTGGGAGTTTGGGCCTGTAGATGACTATTGCGGGTTTGGTTTCCATTAGATCCACAGGAGATTGCGGGACACACCTCTGCCATTAAGAAAGCTCTGTGGTGCAACAGTGACGAGCAGATCCTCTCAGCTGCGGAGGACAAAACAGTGCGGTGAGCTTCTTGTCCTCCCTAGGACGTACTGGGGACGTTCTGCCCCTGTGCCAAGCACAAGTGTGTGACTAGCACATGCGGCGGTGCATAACTGTGTATACAGATGACCTGACAGTGATTGAAGGAATAACATTAGCCTGAAGCTAATGAGAGGCAAGGGACCGCAGGGTTGCTCAGTGAAGTACCAGAACAAACTCTAATGTTGTCCCATTGACCAAGGTGCATAACTTAAACCTAAATATGTTGGTTCATATGTTTGCTAAACACCCAGAAAAATGAATGAATGGACTGAAGAAACCTGCCATTATTTTAAATAACGAGCTACTAGAGTAGTGCTTCCCAATCCAGGCCTTGAGGATCCTCAGACAGGCCACATTTTTGCTTTTACAAATTTTTGCTTTTTCAGCCAATTAAGAACTTTGAATACCTGGTACAGATGTGTTGGTAGGTGGGAGAAAGCAAAAATGTAGACCGTCTGAGGATCCCCAAGGCCTGGATTGGGAAGCACCGTACAACTGGTCCTTTTTTGGAAATTGATTGATGATTGATGTGTTCCCGCCACGTTGTGTCCGCAGCCTGTGGGACAGGAGCAGTATGGAGACGGTGAAAACCCTTGCCTTTGATGTAGCTGTCAGCAGCATGGAGTATATCGCAGATGGAGAAATCCTGGTCATCACTTATGGGAAAACCATCGCTTTCTACGATGCGCTTAGGTATGGAGGAGGAGCGGCGTCCGCCATGCTAGTTTGGCAGGTCTTGCTGAGTGTGTCATTTACGAAGGCACTAGATCAAAGGGCGAAACTCTTCGGCCTCGGTTTGTTATAGCAGCTCTGCACAGCGATGGGAGGGTCGTGACCCTCTTCCACTCCTTTAAACAGCCTTGACTTGATCAAGACTGTGGATGCCCCAACGTCCATCCACTCCGCCTCCCTGCATCCCGAGAAGGACTTCTTTGTGGCTGGTGGCGACGATTTCAAGCTCTACAAATATGACTACAGCACCAAGGAGGAGCTCGGTGAGTATCCTGTCCTAACCGGCTGCGTCGGAGCGCAGGGTCACTTCTGGTACGTGTCCAAATGGGTTTCCTGGGCTGGAAGTTCAAACTCAGTTACTGGGGAGGATAAGCAAAAAGTGAACGGCTGGAACATGGCCAAGAAATCATGGCGGTGTAGACATCAGAAAATACAGTATCGCCACAGTGGACCAAAATGGTAGCTCTTCAGTAGAAGTTAAATTGCCCTTATATCAGCTAACAGACACTGTCACAGTCTTCCTAAAGGATTTATTCACATTAAATGTGTTATCAACTCTGTAAGATTATCAAGAAGGCATTTAGACATATCAGTTCAGCATGTACCAGAACTTTCAATACCAGACTAGGAGATTAAATGTCTGTTATTAACATGTACATTTTGAAACCATTGAAGAGATATTGATGTACGTAATGTATTCATATTTTCTAGTTTCTCGTATAGCACCGAAAGGGTGATGTTCGTGTCTGTTGGTAGCCTGGTCTGAGGCACGCATTACATTTTCAGATCTTGAACAAAAGAATCTTTGGTTTTGTAGGCTTTTTAAACCATAAAATACCACTAAGGATTAAGTATGAGTATTACCGGATACATATCATTTAAAAAGTTGTTCCTGAATTCTGAACTGATTTGGAAAACCCATATCGACAAATTATCTTTCGACAGAGTACAATATATTGAAAACAAGATTAGATTACAGATTAAGTGATTATCCAGGAGCGGGACCAGTCTGCATCCCTGAATCAGGTGGGGTTAAGGGCCTTGCCCAGGGGCCCAAGGGTGATACTCTGTGAGTCACTGGATTTGAACCCCTGACCTTTCAGACATGGGCACTGACCCAAAACCCACCGAGCGAGATACTGTCCTCGAGCTAGATGGGAGGAATGAGCAGGGCCTTTATAAAGGCGTTAGGAATTTCAGCAGCTCTGGGAGAGTAATGAGCATGTAAGACGAGTTTTTTGGTTCTAACAATGGGGGGAACAAATGGAGAGGACTGTAAATGCAGTTACGATGTATTCCACTGCACATGACTCATTGTTCAGGCAACAAAAGGCTTTATTATTTAAATTGCATCATTCTGAATCTATAGTTCACAAAAGATTCTCTCGACAGGTACAGAAAGCAGGTATAGCAAGATATTTGCAGACAAGTTGTGCAAAATCTAGAAAATTAGTTTGGTTTCTATGGTTTCCATCCCAGTTGCCATAAAAACGTGGTTTCCATCCCATCAAGTCAGACTTGAGTGACACAGGTATACTGTCACAATATGTGACTCTTTGGTGAAAGGTTAGGGACTAGTTTGACTTCAGATGTTTAAAAAACATCTGGTTGGTTGGAAATTTTAGTCATTATAGCCAGAACTGAGTTTTGGGGGGTGGACATTCAACTTTTCCTATGAGAAGATCCACCATGGCACACAAAACAATGGTCAAATGTTCTTTCATTTGGAATAACATGACATTTTTATAACAGTGGTATAGTATATACTGTGTACACTATATTGCTAAAAAGTATTGGGAAACCTGCCTTTATAGACACATGAGCTTTAATGACGTCCCATTCATGATCTCCTTCCTGCGGCGTCCCGGACAGCAGCCTGCCTGGCGTGCTCTCTGCATTTTGCATTGCTTTTTTAGTTTTTTAGTTTATAGTACTAGTATAGATATAGTAATTATTTTATTTATTAAGACTCGCTAAACTTTCGGCTAAAGAATTTCCCTCGGGATAAATAAAGTTCTTCTTATCTTAATACATAGGCTTTAATATGGAGTTGGCCCACCCTTTGCAGCTATAACAGCTTCAACTCTTCTGGGAAGGCTGTCCACATGGTATAGTAATATGTTTATGGGAATTTTTGACCATTCTTTCAGGAGAGCATTTGTGAGGTCAGGCACTGATGTTGGATGAGAAGGCCTGGCTCGCAGTCTCCGCTCTAATTCATCCCAAAGGTGTTCTATCTGGTTGAGGTCAGGGCTCTGTGCAGGCCAGACAAGTTCCTCCACACCAGACTCGCTCATCCATGTCCTTATGGAGCTTGCTTTGTGAGCTGGTGCACAGTCATACTGGATCAGGAAGGGGCCATCCCCAGACTGTTCCCACTAAGTTGGGGGCATGACATTGTCTAAAATAGCTTAGAATGCTGCAGCATTAACAATTCCTTTCACTGGAACTAAGGGGCCAAGCAAAACCCCTAGAAAAGCAACCATAATCAGCCCTCCACCAAACTTTACACTTGGCACAATGTAGTCGGGCAAGTACCGTTTTCCTGGCAAGCGCCAAAGCCAGACTCGTCCATTGGCTTGTCAGACAGGGAAGCGTGATTCGTCACTCCGGAGAACATGTCTCCACTGCCCTAGAGTTACATCACTGCATCCGACGCTTTGCATTGCACTTGGTGACGTAAGGCTTGGATGCAGCTGCTCAACCGTGGAAACCCATTCCATGAAGTTCTCTACACACTGTTCTTGAGTTAATTTTAAGCCCACATGAAGTTTGGAGGTCTGTAGCTTTTCACTCTACAGACAGTTGCCAACTTCTGCACACTGTGCGCCTCAGCATGCGTTGTCCCCGCTCTGTGATTTTACGTGGCCTACCACTTCGTGGCTGAGTTGCTATTGTTCCCAATTGCTTCCACTTATAATACCACTAACAGTTCACCATGGAATATTTAGTAGGGAGGAAATTTCATGAATGAAATTATCACGCAGGTGGCATCCTATCACGGTACCATGCTTGAAGTCACTGAGCTCCTGAGAGTGACCCATTTTTTCACAAATGTTTATAGAAGCAGTCTGCATGCCTAGGTGCTTGATTTTTATATTCACGTGGCTATGGAATTGCTTATAGCACCTGAATGATTTGGAGGGGTGTCGCAATACTTCTGGCGATATTAACATGTTTGTGTAATTCAATTCCATATTAATTCAGCTTCCTTACATTTAAATTTGAATCGCAATTCTGCATCCTGTTTCCAACCGCAAGCCGAACCGGAAATTCAGGGTCGTTCTCAATTCAGTTCTGGCTGGTGCACAATCCTGGGCGGCAGATTGGTTGGCAGGACAAATTTAATAATTTTTCCCATTTATTTATTTTTTTCCCCACATGCGATCATTAGAACACAGGTTTGTCAGTGGCTGTAAAAAAAGAGGCGTGGCTTACAAATATGTTGTTTATTTTTGGAAATTAACCAACTCCACTCAAAACCCCCAGCTTTTTCCAGCCTACTAGAGTAACAGGGAACAGTCCCGGACCGGTGCGTTGGGAATTGTTAGTCAGTGGTGAGCTGAGGAGAAGCAGATTGTTCTGTAAATGAAGTAGCTTGTCACCTTACTGCACCCTGCCCACCATCCCTTGTCTTGTTCATAGATATGTGCCCCATCAGCATGGGAATGAGAGTGAATTTCATATGATCTTCCCAAGGAGAGGAATGCAGAGTGGTAACATTACTGGTCCCAGCGCTGATCCATAACCACAAATATGTGCAGTAGAGTCGTTCTCAGTGTAATGACAAGGAAAACTTTGTATGAACGGGTCCAGGCAGGCAAATGTTTGTGAATGTTTAACCACAGCAAATGGTTGCTAGTTCTGACTGTTATGGCGTTTAGAGAGGAGACATAATGCCACTGTAACCCATGATCTAGTCTTTGCCTTTAGCAGGAGTAAAGTTAACCTTTCTCACATTATTAATAAACGTCAGAACTGAGGGGTTCGTTCTGCTGAGGGTTTTCAGAATGAATGGTGACATCAGAAAGCAGGTCAACAAAGTCGAAGAGACAGCTGTGGTTCTCTTGCTTCACAAATTGAAGAGGAAGGGTTAGAGTAAATTAGATTTTGATGCATCGTCCTTATCCACCATCGTGGAACAAGTACTTATTGATTTGGTCTGTGAAATCAGTGATTTCTGCAGAGGTCCACCCCACGTCTTGAGATCCAGGATTTTTGCAGAAAGGGGCGTGGCATGATACAGGAATGTTTTCTGTAATGAAAAGCCAGATTTACGTGAGTGAAGAAAGATCATATTTGGACCAGAATGTCGATTCATGAAGGGAGTCCAATAGGTGGCCATTTCAGAAACCTTGTGAAATCACTTTTAAATGTTGTTGTATAACATCTTACGAGTCCCTAGTGATATGAGTGTTATTTTGGGTTTGTATTCTGGCTCCGATTATGTTATTGTTGAGTCCTAAAAGACTGTTTAAAAATATGGTTGGGGGAGAGTTGACCAATCATGGAGATCCCAGGTTAGCAGTAGAGGCAACGCCAGATATTAAACAAAGCCAGTGCCTTTGGAAGCACAGCAAGTCTCCCGGCACTGCGGCCTCTGCAGTTCATCCCCCCCCCGTGGCATCGTTAAGGAATCAGGCGAGTCGACTCGCTTCTCCCAGGTTTTCTCTTTTGCTAAACATGTACGCAGTGTTCCCCGTGATGCTCCAGAAAACAGCAATTTGTTACCAATAACCGCCAGGGTGGATGGCCAGTGTGAAGCGGGATAAAGTAATCAGGCCTTTTTTTAATTTTGTAAATTTAAATCGGAAACACATTGGTGGGGTGGTTTTTTAATCATGAGCCATTATGAACAGCAACTGAAACATCAGTCAGGTCTACAGTTTCCATTGCTGTGCTAAGTCACACGTATGCTACACATTTTAGCAGTTCAAAAGCTGATCCTATCTGCTCCCCCTGGGTGTCTGTGGTCCTATTAGCCCAGGCATCACCATTATTAACCGAGGGGCTCCCCATCCTCCGCGGACATGGTCGAAAACACCAGTACTGCTCCTTTTCCAACAGAGTCGTACAAGGGCCACTTTGGGCCAGTGCACTGTGTGCGGTTCAGCCCGGATGGCGAGCTGTACGCCAGCGGCTCCGAGGACGGAACCCTGCGGCTGTGGCAGACTGCGGTGGGCAAGACCTACGGACTCTGGAAGTGCGTCCTCCCAGGTGAGAGTCCCGCACTGCGCCGTTTGTTTGGTACATACCAGGCAACTTTACTGTGGGTGTAGACGGCAAATAGTAAGACGTTTATGTGCGGGTGTCTGTGAGTGTTACGTAAAGAGAAAATGAGGCATGTGGGTGTCCAACTTGCCCTGAGACAAATTGCTTGTAATTTTATTTAGAAGAGACAAACATGGGTTGGGTTTATTAGAGGAAAGTGCTTGGACAGAATGAGATGTACCTTTTTTAGTTTGGCTGGGAATTCACCATCTCTCCTGGCTTTGAATCCACAGAGGAGCTGGTCTCGGAGAACTCCGACACGCTGTACTGCCCCGCCACTGAGATCAAGGCCTGACCCCCTGCATCCCCACCCCCCATCCCCAACACCCTGCCAGTCGCATGCCGAGGACAGAGAGGAGGTGGAGAGGAAAGCGTGTGAGCCAGGGGGTGGAAAGGAGGGAGGGCCTGGTGAAGTAGAAGAAAAAAGAAAGAAATGGCACCACCCTCAGAAAAATACGAGGCCGTTCCTCCTCGTCGGGGGCCGAATTTGTGTTGAGCTCACCTGGGAGTCTGAGTACCGCTGAAAACACTATGTAGGACACACACACAGAGTCACAGCGGCACGCTCCATGACAGTCTGCACCGGAGGAAAGTAGTAGACCTGTGAGCGTAACGCTGACACAGCTGCCTACTTTTTTTTTGTTTGGGTGAAGGTCAAACGATCGGTCTGTCCCCTGCACTCTGGGGCCCGTCGTCTCTCGTCTTCTCATGAGTATTTGGAAAACTTATCCGGCCATAGAAGAGCTTTGTGATGTTTTTGTTTTATTGAGAAATTTACTAGGAAATTTACTTAAATGGGCACAAAATGCAGGATTAGTTTTGGTTCTTAGCTACCCTGCCCCCCCCCCCCCCCCCTCCTTTAAGAAAAAAAACAAAAACAAAAAAAATTGCCTATGTTGCCATTGCAGTTGGATTTGCTTCTTAAAATATCGTTACCTGCATTCTTCTGTTCGTCCGTGAGTTTCGTTTCCGCACAACCCCCCACCCCCGCAAGTCTGACCGTCACATTTAGCTGAACCAGTGACTGGCAGAGCTCTGCGTCCCGTGTTTCCCAAAGCGCCGTCTGTTCTGTGAGGTGTGCCTTTCGCCATTTTACTGGAATACCACTAAATAAAAATGTCATTGACTGTAGTTGGGCGTCGTTCATTAATGATGAATCCTTTCACCCTTGCTAGGAAACACGAGTGTTTTTTTTTCCCCCATGATGCATGTGAAATAAGGGGACTCAGAGAAAAACCAGGTCATACACACCTGATAATTTATTGCTGCAAGTCCATAATCCATCCCCCCACACACACACACACACACACACGCAAACATTTCTCAAACTTTCAGGTCTGTAGCCCTTACATCCAATCCCACAGGTGCGTGACCTTCTAATTAGCTGCTGTTTAGAACATTTTTTATTTATTTTTTGCAAACCAGGACACCCGTGAAAACTGAGTGAGGAAAGCCCTTTGGGGGGTGTTTGATAGTCTTGTTTCGCAGGTGTAAATTTATGTCGCCCTGGCTCCCTTCCAACAGGGAGCTGGTATGCACCTGTAAAAACCGTGCTAACTCAAAGTAAAATACTGAATAACCTGTAAGGCTGGGAGAATTGGGGGGGTGGGGGGTGGAGCAGCAGAGCTCTCCTGGGGCGACACCCGCCCTTCCCACCAGCCAGCCACCGCGCGCTTTCACCCAGGCTCAGCACAGGTGCTCCGGTAAGCTGGTGTTAGTGATAAGGCACTTTGCTATAGTCGTGAGTCACTAAACGACAGGCGCCACAATGGCCGCCGACCATCCACAAGAGGAAAGAGGAAAGGGAGAAAAAAACGAAAAGCCCTTCTCTTCTCAAAGCACAGAGGTGAAGCTGGATGAACACCACCCCTACCCACGTCATGCATATTCTGCCCGTGTGGGGGGGGGGGGTCCGGAGATTAATGCTGAGAGAGACAGGCTCTCGCCACTCAGTAGTTGGTCTTCAGCCTCTTGTTCTCCTCTTTGAGACACTCGATCTCCTCCACCAGCGAGTCGGTCACTGAGTATCTCTCGATCAGGCCGTGGATCTCGTTCTGAAAGAAAGTCGGAATGGCCCCCGCCACACACACACACACACACAGGTAAGTCACAGCTGATCAGCGAGGATGGCAAGGAGACAAGAAGGGGGGGGAAGGGGGGGGGGCTCACCAGCTGGATGTAGAATTGTCTGATCATCTCCACCTGCAGGTTCACAATGTCCCTGTGACAGGCATCCCTGGAATGTAAGGAGGGCGGGGCGCGAGTTCACCATCTGCACGGATGTGTGGGTGGTGACTTCGGGGTGGTGGAGACTCACCTAAAGTCCTCCAGAGCCTCGTGGATCATATTGCGGATGAAATGCACCTGCAGGGCCGAGAGTGGAGCCCCGCCCCCCTCAACGCCAACACTCTCTGCGATTCGCTCAGTGAGGGAGGAGGCCACAGACTCCACACCTGCCACACACACACACACACACCACGTCGTTCAGTCTGATGCGTTCCCCACCTTAAATCCTCACTGTGCACCAAACAAAAACACTTTCACACTATACTAAGGAGTGCCTCAAGTATTAATGCTTCAGGCAAATTTCCAGGCAGCCTCTGGTGTGCACGTGGGCCCGGGGTGGGTCCGCCAGGGGGAGATTCACCTGGAGGTTTGCGTGCAGCGGCAGGGGTGGCCCCGTTGACGGGTGTGTCGAAGCGGAGCGGGGCCACGCCCTCCCTCCCACTCCTTAGGGTGGCCTCAGGAGTACGTGCTGGGGGCCCCGTGCTGCCGGGCACAGCCTGCGAGTCTAGCTCCAACGTGAGACCTTCACTCAGATCTTTATCACCCTGCAAAAAAAGCAAAAAAAAAAAAAAGTGAACGGCCCCACCAAAGATTTAGGCCACATTGCGTGTGCGACAATCCTTCTCAATCTGAATTCAGACAGGTTTTAGAGCAGAGCTGTCTCAGTTTTTGAAGTCAGAATCCCACAGGTTTCATTATTATCACTAACAACCAGAAGAGACACTTATGTTCAGTCTATAACTGGGCGGCTCAGTGACCGGGTATAACAAAAAACAATCCGAAGGGCCATAGTTATTCAGTGGGTGACTCAACCCCGTTTAGGAAGAGGCATCGTAACAGGCACCTGACTGGGAGGTGAAACGCCAGGGCGAAGGTTTTGCCTACTCAAAGTCATAGCTCAGAAGGGCAATGGCTGTCTACCGCCGACACGTTTAAATCCCCAGCCTGCAGGACCCAATGGCCCACCCTTAATGCTGAATGTAAAAAGGCATCGTTGAAATTCCCCACTGACCGTTCGACATTCCATTATCTGCGGCAGTACTAGCGGTGAGGTTTCTTCCTCCCTGATTGGAGGAGGGGTCTGGAACACGGAACTGGGCCCGATGCTCCCTGGTGTGCCCAGGGGGGTCCTGCGGGGGTCAGTGACTCTGGCGTACTGTGACAGGAAGTCCAACTCTGCACGTACACGAAAGCAGGAAATGCGTTCACATTATTGCAGACAGTACCAACAGAGGCCCACCCTAATTTCCATCTGAGGATCAAAGTAACTGCGCTCTCTCTCTCTCTCAACATTATAGTATATACACACCATCTTTCTTCTTTCCACTTGAAGGGTCTACACTCAGCCTGAGGGCCTTGTAGTCTGGAAATTAAGCATTAAGGGGTCAGAACCAGGAGAAAAGAAACTGTAGGGACCAAGACACAGTAAAAGGGACGGCATCTCCATTCCAGAGCTGAGAGAAGCAGACGGCTGGCCTCACCCTCTCGCACTGGCGAGAAGATGTCCAGGCTGTTCCGGCCGACGTTATTAAACCTGTCCATGCTGGGGAGCCGGTCCCCACCTTGCTGGCCCTCATCTTCCTTGCGGAGCATGACATCCATGCCGCCATCTGCAGGGAGAGGCGGCACACATCAAGCTGCAAGTCACCCCCTAAATAGACAGGTTACGGGAGACTGATTGTTAACACGAATGGATAGTTGGCTTGCGGCATTCCAACGACCCACATGCTGAAAAACGAGATGATGTGTGTGAGTGCTGACTAATGCGTGCTGGGATAGGTGAGTCACCGACTGCAGGAGTATGCGATTACCCGCAACAAGACGGGCAAATCCCAGGGCCAGCTCTATTACTAAATAAATCTAAATAACTCACGATTCATGTGGCCTAAAGGGAACTTTTTCAAAAGGTGTGACGATGGACTAGTGCAGCGTTTCCAAATCCGGTCTTCAGGGATCCAGACGGTGCACGTTTTTGCTCCCTCTGAACTCTCTGCCAGACAGTCCACAATTTTTGCTTCCTCCGAGCTCCCTGCCAGACAATCTGTGGGTCCCCGAGGTTCGGATTGGGAAACACTGGACTAGAGGATGGGATGGACGTATGATACAGTGTATGAAGCATATCTACTTGGTGTTAGACCTGCTTTCTCTGCCATGTGCTGGTCAGACACGGCTTGGGAGCCATGTTGGGTCACCATGGATATGGAAAACGTCGACGCTGCACTAGAGGGGCTAGGGACAGGCGTGGGATCAGGTCCAGCAGGATCTTCCAGTTTTACCGACGTCCTCTTGCTGGGTACAGTGGAGGACGTCTTGCTGGATCCCACTTTGCTCGACTGTGGAGAAACAGATTCAGATGAAACATCAGCCTCTCGAGTCTCCTAAAAACCACTGACTTTAGCTCAGGAGGGAGATTTGGTTTCATGTTTACAAAGAGAATGAGAAACTCCCACTGTCAATGCTAGAGGAAGACACACCCGAACTTTGGTCATGTGACACACACGGCAGGCTGAGAGAGTATAGGTCAACAGCACCTCTATGTGGAGGAAATGAAGAAGTGCCGGGCCAAGGACTATGGGAAAATTGGCAACCCTTTTGGTACGGCAAGATAAGACGCTCAAAAATAAATGAAAGACCAACACAGTGTCTGTGCAGGCTGCTTGACCATCTCGGGCTACCAAAACAGCTTCAGGACACACTGCCATGGGTTACACAAGAGCCTGATTCTCAACTGCAATAGCAAGACGCCTTTCTTACATGGCAGTTCTTACACAGCCTCGGGGAGACCCGAGCTGGAGGCATTTCTCCAGAATCTCCCATAATTCATCAGCTGGCTAGAGAAGCTCACTAGAAAGTCCAGGAAGTGACCATTCATACCCTGTGAAAGATTCCAGTCCCATTAGAACGGCGATATTTTGGAACAGGCTACACACACGAGTACTCACAGCTGCTGTGTATTCAGTGGCATTATCTTACTCTCTGAATGGGCAGTAACTATGCCAGGAATGCATCCGCACACCATAATGGACCAAACGAAATGACCCGGAAGTTCTTATGGAGAAAGTGAATGTCTCACCTGTTCATACAACTTCTTTCCACCTGCTCATCACTATTTGTTCATTGCACCATTTTACTAGCCAAAAGTGCACTGAAACCCAACCTCTGCATACCCTTCCTGTGAAGTTCATAGGTACCAGAGCTCATTGAACCCGTATGGTCATGCCTAGCTGATGTCATCTTTCTCTCAGATTTACATGTTAGCAATATCTTGAGCACTTTTAATGATAATTTAGCAGCAAACAGAGTGGTCATCATCACTGAAGACACTGCCAAGCATGCCGTAACACTTAATCCCTTGGCAATATCATGGAGATTCCTTCAAGGCAAGGGCTCCAAAG
Organism: Brienomyrus brachyistius; assembly: GCF_023856365.1. Lineage (NCBI taxonomy): Eukaryota > Metazoa > Chordata > Actinopteri > Osteoglossiformes > Mormyridae > Brienomyrus > Brienomyrus brachyistius. The sequence continues at coordinate 11,874,480 of NC_064533.1, forward strand.
CAATGGGCAACCAACAGCCTAGCAATTTTATACATGACCCATTCATGACCCTAAGTATTCTCTGGAATTTGCTGGTGCATTGGCTTCATGACACCAAGGCCACAAGATCTTAAAATAAAGCCTCGATTTCCACAATGATTTCCTGCTTCATTAATATGGCAGGCTGTAGCTGGGAAGGTCAACAGACAACCGTAGCAGATCACATTGGACCAGAACTCAGCATTATCTGCCTATCATTATGCCTACCTTCTGAGTTTTTATGCTTGCACAGTGTGTCCTGCGTGTTTGGTCATGTATATGTAAAATACTTTGGGGTAGGTGTATTGGGAAGGGTGCTTTTTAAAACAAAAGTTTCCAGGTTTCCTTTCATGGTAGGTAGGCGGTAGTGATTGTCAAAATGATGCTTCATGAACCATCTGCTGTATTTTTTGACCCCACTAGATGGTGCTCTTGGTTTGCGCTGGGGAATGCTACGTGCCCTTTTTTGAACAGAGTCCACCACCTAGTAGAGTCAAAAAATACATCAAAAGGTTCATGAAGTGTCATTTTGTCCATTATTAGTAGGCGGTCCTACCTTGGTATGACGTGAATGGATGTGCTGGAAGCTGAGGCAGGTGACAGAGGTCTTATGCGCGATGGCCACGTTCACGGGTGCACTGAGGTTCCGGAGGTCATACAGATACACTTTTCCCTGAGTGGAGCCCACAGCAAGCCCCGCTCCGTCTGGCATGAAGTCAATGGCCGTCAAAGGGGACTCTGCTCGCATGCTTCGCAAAACCCTGTAGGCATACCAAGTCATGTGACTGTAGGCAGCCGATTACAGAATGCACCCAGTCTTCTACTTCCATAGATGGGAAGTAGGGCCAAAATCACCCAGACACCTGACCTTCCTTCTTCCTGCCTTCGATGCCTGTATTCGGTGAGCTTTTCCATCCCTTATAAAAATTTACGGTATGAAGAGGATCTGCTGAATCCTTCACTTATATCCATCAAGCTCAAGCTCGCCACTACTTCAGCTCGTGCTGATTAACTTCCACACAACAAGACACCCAAGAACCAGGAACAAAGACCCCCCCCCCCAGCCTTACATCTTGCTGGAGGTGTCGTAACAGATGATTTTCTTGTCCAGACCCACAGTGACAAAGAGGAGGTCGCTGGTGGGTGAGAAGGCAAGCCCGGAAGCAGGGGCCTTGTGTTTCTCCGGGAATGAGTGCAGCTCCTTCTGCGTGTTGGCATCCCACAACACAACCACGCCACTGTCTGACACCGTGCCCAAAAGTGACCGCTTCACAAACGAGTACTTCAGGTCATGGATGGGCTGCAGAGAGAGATTTAAAAGCTCAGATTCCAGGTAGCCGACTTGAAGATTGGGCCATGAAGTATTTCTAGGTGTTTAACTAGAGTTTAGGCATCATTTACGCTCCTGCTCTACCTGTTCCTGTCTACCTGCTCTAGTCTGTTTATGATGGATTTGGGGTTGATGCCCATGTGGAGTTTGACAAAGGTCAGGTTCTTCAGGCTCAGGATGGAGGCATAGAATTCTCACCTGTATAGCACCATGACCAAACGGCTTGCTGGACAGGTTGGTGGTGATGCTGTGCAGGATGATATCGCCGCTGGTGGATCCGGAGGCTATGTAGTTGTCGTTGCCATTGAAGGACACACAGGTCACTTCTTCCTTGTGGTCCTGGAAGGGGCAGGTTGAGACAATTTCACACAAAAGGAAGTGAATCTTCAAGTAAAAAAATCGAGTTTATTTCACCAGGGATACCCAAACCTTTCAGTCCACGACCCCCAAGATAACAGTGCCAGAGATTCGCGACCGCAACTAGATGTTTGAATAACAAAACCAAACAGATGCTGATTTGCACATTAAAAATAAATATAAATCCTGTATATCATATGTTCGCTACTACTGAGTATGGTCATACATCTATACAAACACCCCTTAGCTCTAGTTATTATTTGGCCCAGTCTGAATTTCCTGGCCTTAAAAACCACGCGGAGGAATCTAACTTGCAGAGGCTCTTTCTGCCTTGCTTTGGTCGTACACACTCAGATGATGTTGTCTCAAACGAGTCAGCATGTTGTATATGTGTCTAGCAACATATCCAAGTTCGGTACAATAGAGCCAATAGACAACTTTGATCTTTGACTCTCTCCAGTGTTGGTGTAATTTATTGGGAAACCAAAACGTTCCCGAACTACTGATTTAAGTGATGTGGGAGGGTCACTGAGCTGTCCAGTACTAGCTGTAACTAACTCAAAGCCAACTTTAGCATAATGTTTTCCATGTTTAACATCTACTTGTGAACTTAGGTTTCACTTGTGTCAAGAAATATATTCATTAGTTCCATTGCGGGTTCCAAACCAAAAATGATGTAACTGAATGGCACCCAACAAATACTCGTACCTTTACAGCCCCAGTCTTTACTTTAAACGAAGACCTGAAAAGCTTTTCAGCATTAACGATTAAAAATTCATGATAAATTTCAATATTGGTTTGCCAATTCAATAAAATATTGACTGGAGAGGTTTCTACCCATTCCCACCATTATTTTTAACATTTTTATTCACGTGTTCTGGAAATCATCTTGCGACGCCCCCACCAGTGTCCCCCAGTTTGGCTACTACTGTATTACACAACTGGACAAAACAATTCTGTGCCATTTGGTGCTGTTTACAGACTTTCTCCTTCAGACACGTGACAAAGAATCATTTCTATTACGCACAAAACTCAAGCCCATTACTGTGCTTCTAAATACTAGTCTAATAACTGAATTATCTAATGTATCTCGCTGATAATTATTTGTAGTAGTAACATGAAGTGGAATTTACCTGTGGGGATTTATAGTGTTAAATTTGATTAATCTAAGGATCAGATTAACCATTAGAATGCCAAGGTGGAGTGACTGGCAGCAGTAAATGCAGACCGTCCATCAGAGGAGCATGAATCACTACTCTTAGGGGGTATTTCTGACGGTTCCGGAAAACATGCAGGAGTATGGGTACCTGCAAGGAGCGGTGCAACTTCTTGGTCTTCAGATCCCAAATGTTGACACTGCAGTCCAGGCCACCGCTCACAAGGAACTGGGAGGTGGAATTCAAGCTGATGCGGGTCTGCTTCCTCTGGGGAACAGAAACCAGCCAGGATTAGCCACAGAGGGAGTGAACTAATGCACACTGTTAACCCCCCCCCTCAGCTGGCTGTATACTCACCCCCTCTCCAAGCTCAACCAGAGGGATAGGGGATGATTTCAAACTGGACACCACCAGCTTGTCCCCACTGCTGCTGGCGGTCACCAGATACCGATCTGCATTGGAAGTCATGGCAACTAACACAATCTTACCAGCTCATTTTAACCGACTAACCAGATTGGGTAAACCAAGAGACATGAACAACGTGGTCGCAGTCAGGGGCGCCGCTAGAAATTTTGGGCCCTATGACAAAATATGAGGTTGGGCCCCCCTACCACACCCATTCAGATCTCTGGGGGCCCCTAAAGGGCGTGGGCCCTTAGAATTGTCCCAACTTTCCCCCCCTTAGCGGCGCCCCTGGTCGCAGTTATACTATTTTGCTTGCATTTTGCAGTCATTTGCACATTTTTTCCTCTTGTGCCAATTTAAGACATATTTGCATATCTGTTTTCTGAAAATTTGTCATTTTGATTATATTATTTGCTTTTGTGTCTTGTGATTCTGGTATCTTCATCAAAAGGCTCCTTAAGATCCATGTACCACCTCACCACCTTTGGTCAGCAAACCAACACCGCTTGGAGCTCCATCCACCACGTGAGAAATGTCACTCCAGATGACTCTCATGTGGTTCCCCGATGGTGCAATGACCTGCCGAACCATGTCCAGTATTCGGACTGTCTCTCCACCATCAAGAAACGCCTCAAGACCCATCTGTTCTATGGATTTCTCCACTAGCCCAATGCCTCTTTACATACCCTGTATGTTCATATGTTGGCTTCTGCTCATTGAATAGTCTTATTTGGTTCTTGCTATATAGTTGTCAAGTACTGTGGATGTTGCGCTCTGACTCCCTTACTGCTTACCCTTGTACCTAGGCATTCGTTGGAAGCTCAGCTTAGTTTCACGTTTGCCTGGTTGATTCCGTGACAGCATATATGTTTGCAATGTCCCATTTGCCTCACGTCGCTTTGGACAACAGCAGGACTGCACATCTTTTCATCCGTTGTTATCGCGATGTGCGCGTGCGCAATAATCATTTCGCTTTTGCCTGCAAAGCTTTGCGACTGTTGACACAACTGGCGGCAACACCACAAATTTACCTGACACATTCTACTGGTAGATGATAAATTCTTTTCGGCTATAGTTTATTCTCGGGGTGTTTCATCTCCTTTTGTTTTATAAATATCGCAGTATTTCTTACGGAAATTTCACATATCACGAGGCGATAACCTGATGCGATGTAGTGCAGCCCTAGCGTCTATTAACTGTGTGAATGTAAATATCTGCAAATACGGGTAATAAATCGTTTGTTAGTGACCTTTTCTGTTTTATGTGATTAGGTCTTAAACCTACTTAGAAAACAGAAAACATGTAGTATGGAGCTAAAGGAAGGATACTGTTGCTGCTCCAACACACACGAGACACTGGATGTCGGGCACTGTGAGGGTTGAACTGCTCCAGAACAGTCATGGAAGCGGAGCTCCAGACCTTCACATCGTCGCCCGACGACACAAGCCGCGTGACGTCCTCCATCAATACGGCTGCTGAAATAACATCAGTTCTTACATATCGATGACAGCTCATTCGTACTTTCAAATCACTCAGTCACTTTTTATCCCCACAAAAAACTGCTTTTTGTTTCTAGGTAGTCAGCATATTTTATATATTTGAATGAGACGCCTGGCTAAGTCGACTAATATTAACCAGAAAACTAAAACTGAAAAATATGTGAAACAACCTGTGATTAACAAATAACCAGCTTTCTATACAGGTGCACCGCGTCAATAATACTATTTTTTACTGTGCAGCTCAACACCACTAAATAATATTAGGTAAACAAAAAACAATGGATCATGCAAAAACAAGTCACTCTGCAGACACAGACTGAAACCAAACAAGCCAAAGTCAGTTTTTGATATAATTAGTACAACCTTAGTTGTCCGAAAAACTTGTAGTCTAGACAAAATCGCTGCATGGATAACAATCCAGTTGTCTAGATCCCAAATATAAGTCTAATACACGGTGCAATTTGCCAAATATCATTAAACGTACCGCTCCCGTGTGCGTGTTATTTGGGTGTTTATTAGGTCTGATTCACTACCGGTACAGCTTGCTAGCTAACAGAGCGTCGCAAAAATAGACTATATTTACCTGTTTTCAGTAAAGTCGGAATGATTCTCTGTCAAATTAAATAAATTTTACTGTACCTTTTTAATAATTTCCAGGCGTGCTTCGGTTGTCTTTATTATTAACTTTATGACTGACCTACCGCTGCCACTCTCAATTCAGCACCAAAGTTTCCGACCCCAGCAAGAATTTCCGCGCCTGTTGATGGGAGGACCATAAGTACGGCAACCCAGGAGGGCCAAACAGAATCCGCGTAGAGCTCCGCTTCATTCATATTTCATAAAGCCTGAAGTAGTTTCTTCTAACATTTTTTGCGTTGTTGTTGTTGCTGCTTTTTTGTGTGTTGGGGGGGGGGATGTCATCGTGTTTAGTTTTGTGTTTTGGTTAAGGAGAGCAGAATTTATTTTCTATGCGAAAAAAATAAACCATAATATTAAGCCAGGTAAAATAAATATGGTGAAATGTTTAGAAAAATATCCATACATATCATCAATCTGCTCCTTCTACTTTTTTGTGAACCTGGGTAATGCGTACGTTCAAATGTTTTTGTATAATATTGTTGTAAATATTGTAAGCAGATCATGAATAGCCTAAAGTTTTTTGTGCAAATGTATATATACTCAGAAATCCGCTTCTACAAAGAAAACCCTAGTTTAACTTGTGGGATAAATATAGTAACTATAAAGAATGCGAAAGAGTACAAAACTTCGCAATGCATAAACAAATATTGGAATGAAACACAGTTTGAATAAGTATTCAGCCATTAGAGGGCGCCATAATACTATTGTTTTGGCGCAATCCCCACCCCAAACAAGGAAGCCATTTTTAATTACAAGGTTTGTCATATAACAGCGTTTAACTGGTTTGTAACGGTGCTTGTCGAACTCATTCCATTGAGCGCCGTGTTTGCTGGTTTTTGTCCCAACTAGACTCTCATTTAATTCGATTATTTCTGATTAAATTCCGACTGATATTTATCTTGGCATTTCTTAATATTGATATTTCTTTACGTTTCAGGTTTTATAGTGACAAAAAGTCAATTCACTATGGAAGTTCAAAATTACAATTATCATAATAAATTACTTTATCAAGTATATTACTTGATCTTTAAATTGTATTATATATTTTAGAAACTGTCACGTTAATTTGAACTATGTTAACTATGTTAATTTGGACAATGTTGAAGAAAATGAACGAATCCCGTTTTATAAAGCAGTGGCTTAGAATGAGACACTACATTGCTATAATGCGTACCCATTAATAATTTCAAGTCCTTGATTTCCTTAGATATGTAATTAAACATAATAATTATTTTATATATCAATAATAAAATTAAATAATATTTAATCGAATAACAACATTCTCCAGGAATACTATGAAATTTCCATTTAAATTCTGCGAAAAAACTCATTCTTAAGGACCTCGTGGCGCAACGGTAGCGCGTCTGACTCCAGATCAGAAGGCTGCGTGTTCGAATCACGTCGGGGTCACGACTAATTTTTCCAGTTTTAATGTGTGTCGTTTAAAGATGGGTATAGCACAAAGATGATTCAAAGTACCAAAAAACAAGAACCACCTGATGGATCAAGTACAGTCGGTCTAATGAATAAATACACATACAATCTTGATAGTGAGTAATGGAATTTGGTTTGTCTGTTTATATAATCAGTGTTTATTAGGCTGTTGTCCTTAAAGGTAATAGTTTCATCATATTTGCATAGGGTGTGTTTGAATAGGATCCGCTATGGAAGATAGATGGATGGATGGATCAATGGACAGATGGATGGATGAAAGAATGAGGACACATATCTGAGGAGGAAAAGACCATCAAATGAATGCACCCAGACCTGTGGCGAGCAGGAAAACACAAAATGCATGATTACATTTGTTAATAATATATATCAAAAGTGGACAACCCTGATTCTGGAGTGCCGGTATTCAGCAGATTCTTCATCCTACCCACTTTCTGATGAGCTGTTCTCTGGTGTACAGTAACTCACAGGGCAGGATGCTGCCAGACACCAGCACTCCAGGATCAGGGGTGCACCTGATGTATATATCAGGGATATACACCTGGTGTATATCAACATGCTTTACACCTGTAATTTATGGGATAGGTCCTCGGCACAGGACAACATACCAAAATTTATTTAATCAACACTCTATGTTTAGATAAGTCAATGATACTATTTCTCAAACAGCATTTTGACTAAAGAAATGTACACATCTAAATATTTCACCAGAGCAATGCAGGTGCATTGTTTATTTTTGTAGACCTTATACAAACAAAAAACCCAAACAATGACAAAAGGGGAAAAAAAAGCAAAATGATTGCAAAGGTGAGTACATTTACAAAATATATATTAAAAGTAAAAAACAGGCCTAAGTCCGAGTATAACAAATTAGGTTGCTTAGACGGTGACTCAAATAGATTATCGAAATTTTCCACATTCTTTCTGGGAGTTTTTTCCGCCACAACACTATCAGTCACACTACCAGTGTGACTGTGAAAAAAAAGTCTGAAAGGTGCGCAGGACTGAGGTATGTATGAATGCGCTCTTGTCATGTTATCAGATGGGAGCAGCTTAGAGTTGTATGTATTATTGCCATAAAATGCACGACTTGTATAACTTCGAAACTATTCGTTTACACACAAAACAAATACAAAATACGGTTTACTAATCGGATTAACGGAGCTAGTAATATTATTTGAGAAACGCTTTCCTTCGGCGCTAATATTTCCCCGCACTTTCCACCAATGGCACGGTCCCCTTTGGCAAGTGAGCGTCCAATGGGATGTTGCTTTGTTGGGGGGTCGAGTCTCCCCCTTTCTCACCACAGTCGGCTGCCATTGGTCCAAGGCTGTGAGCCTGTTTGACTGTAACAGTGAATTCGAAACCAGAATAAAAGGCTAACGCATTTACTTATACGCTTCGCGGTGCGAAGAAGAAGAAAACACGTGTTTTAAGGAGGAAACGAAAACGGTTTAATTGCTGCTAAAGATAAGTTTTCGGCTTGCTGGCTAGCTTTCCTTGGCTGTGTCCGTTGCGCTCCCTAGAAGAGGCGCCAGTTAGCCTGCTCGCTAGTTACTGCTGCGTTTCTTTTTTTGTTGTTATTGGAGGGGTGCTGAGCGCCGAGTTGGTCTTTTGAAAGAGATCGATAAATAATAGACATGTCGGAATTCCTGGAAGACCCGTCGGTGCTCACTAAGGATAAGTTGAAGAACGAGCTGCTGGCGAACAACGTAGCCTTGCCGAGCGGCGAACACAAGAAAGATGTATATGTGCAGCTGTACCTGAAGAACCTGACCGCGCAGAACAAGAGAAATGCGGCTCCGGACGCCTTTTCCAGCGACGAAGACCTGCCTCCCCCCGTGGTTTCTAATAAGAGCCGCTCTGGAAGGGTGAGCGCTAGCGCCTTTTACGCGGTTTAGTGTGTGTATTGGTGCCCACGTGTGCTTTGCGGGGGGGTTGTTTTGCCGCTTGTTTTTAGCCGGGTGTCCGAAACACGCCAGCTGCTGCCCTAAGTGCAGTAAATGTGGTACCCCCCCCCCCCCGCAAACCGGGATCGTTTGGTTGGATGCTGGCGCTAAGCAACGACGTTTTAAATGGTGATTTGCGAGCACTGGGGAGGTGACACCAGCCGCGAAAAGCGCCGATGCGTAATCCATAGTTTGCTGCCCAGTATATCTTTTGCAGTTCTCGCAGTAAGCAGATTAATCGCGAGTCATTGTGCCCGTTTTCCCATCTTGGCGGTGATACGGGCTGCTTCTGACAAACAGCAGTGGTTTGATTGAATCATGCCGAAAGCTGTCAGTTTCCCGCTTAAAATACTCCGCTGTTGCCGAACATTTGCGTATGGCCAAATCTGTTCTCTCGCACACAGTGATTGATATAAAGTTATGCGGTGTTTTAGTGATTGATCTGTGCGTGCAGATCACGTTTCACGCTACAGAGATGGTTATTTGAGGTTGCGGTTGAGTTTATCCGCCATCGCGGACCGTTTGCTTCGGATATAGACGCGTTTTTTTTTATGGTGGGACCGCTTTCGTGATCTCGGCGATGCTCTCGGTCCACCGGGAGTATCTTCGGACGGGGCTGCTGGTCAGAATCCCCGGGAATTTCGGTTTATTCTCCCCGATCGGTCTTTGAGTCAGGCACCCAAAAGTGCCGGTAAAAATAGGAATGGAATCTGGCGCCCAGTCGGGCTCCGCTATGTCCGTGTTGCCTGATTTTTCTGAATGACGTTATAATGAGGTTTAGAAACTCACGAATAAAATCTGAAATATGCAGTAAAACTGATACTATCACTTGCCATTATGAACTGTGTTCCGTTCACCTGCTTAGTGTTAATTTTTTTTCCGGAGTGCTACGCCAATTCCGTATAAATGCGTTATGTATCTTTTTTGCATAAATATTTTGATATTGAAAGTTTAATTTTGCGAACACCATCATCAGGCAGAGCCTCCGTATTAAAACAGAATTGTACAATGAACTAAGCTGCTCCGTTTCCATTTCCGGCAATAAAATGTTATGAATTTCATAGTTTCGAGTTTTTTTTGTTTGTTTTTGTAGCATTTTCTGTTAGCATTTTGTTTTTTTTCTGTTTCCACTCTTGTAGTTTCATCAGTCAGTGTTGCATTGCTGCTGCTTGGTGACATTGACAGCGAAGGTATTCCAGGTGTTGAATGACAGCGATGAGTTCCATCATAGGTGATGTTTGAATGAAACATTCCTTCTTCCTACAAGAGTGGGTGGAGCTTTACTAGTCTTTCACTCCTTAGTATTTCTTCCTTTTTAACACGCGTTGCTCTTAAGCAGTTTATAGCCGGAAACAGTGGTCAATATCAGTAAGAACCCTTTAGTGAACTGAAATCTCCCCATGTAGCCAGTGTTGGGGTGAAAGCTGTTAGGTTGTGATGAGTGAGTTTCTGATCCACTAGTTCGGTTACTGGCCAGTCATGGAAAGTCGCAGAGCATTTTAAACTTGTACAGCAAGTTTAGCTTGGAGAGAGGATGCTTGCTGCTGTGTGTCACACTGATCGTCTCTTGATTTCATGGTTCTTTAGGTGCAAATATGTAAACTATAAAGTTTATAAATAAAGTTTCTTTATTGAGGAAATTCTTTGCCGGGAATTTGTTTCAACTGCCAGTTTTTCATGTTTTCTTTTTTTTTTTTTTTTTTGCTGTTTTTTTTCCCCTATTCTGAGTGAACAGGTCATGGTGGTTCTCAGTACTGCGGGAAACGGGCACCAGTAGTGGGACTCGAACCTGGAGCCCGCAGGGTTGTGTAGGTGACAGGTGTTGTATGGGAGTGTATTTTCCATTCACTCGTGCTCAACTACTTGGTAACACCCATGAAATACTTCAGATTTGGCTGATCATAGGATTTCAAATCGATTTCTTTTATGATTGCATTCACTGGGCAGTGAATGAATGTGGTTTTAGGACCTGCCTACCACCGTTGTCGCAGACACTTTCTCATTAGTGCAGTAACTCAAAAAGTATTGAAGGAATCTTTTACAAACCGGCATACATTTTGTATGATGAATTAGATCCAGTCCAAGTCTAGTGTAAGGGGGCTAGAGAGAGATTGGGGGTATGTGGGAGGAGTAGGGATTAGATGGGGTGGGGGAGGGGCGGCGCGGGCATCTGGGTAATACATTGTTTTCATTCTGGCAGCATCAAGTTCTGTTCTTTCATTTTTATGCTTGGAGAAATTAACTTTCAAATTGCACTGTTTGATTCATGAATGTTTCAGTGAGATTAAATTATAATATTCAAAATACACGTGATAAAACTATTTTTTTATTTTAAATGTAATTAATAATAATTAGTGATCGTATTGAAAATTATATTTATCATTATATTTAAAAAGATTATTCAGCACATGCACAGCAGCAGTGTGATGTGTGTAGCTTCGGTGTTAAAACCTCATCGAGCGCACAAAGGACTGAAAAGCTGGCTGTTTGGGGAGTCTCTGCAGGGGAATACCGGTCCTCTTTTGAGCCCTGTGTTAAACTGAAGCAGGCATGTTCCTTTCCAGGCCTGTCATCTGTTTTAATGCTGAGCTGCTTGCGTATTGGTGTTGCTTTAGCTTCAGTGTTTTGTCGTCCATATTTGTGGTAGCTTTTGAGTTCTTTGCACTTCATTATTTCTCTGGAACACTGAAATAATGGCGGTGGGACAGTTTGCAGTGTAACCCGAGTGGTGAGGCAGGGCCAGCTGTTGTTGCGTAACTGTGTCCGCGCTGTGGCTCACTGCCTGTAAGCAGAGGTGTAAACCCAAGCGGCCCCTTAAACCGCACGTGCCGCAGAGCCGCTCTGGGGGGCGGGCCAAGCCCGGATAGGGGTCAGCCTAAAAATGCCAGCACTTTTTCAGACACTTGCTGTTGGGGGGGACTGATGTGGGTCCACTTGGCTTCTCAGTGGACAGTCCAGTGAGCTTCAGGGATAGGTTGTTTGTAAGGGTTTATCACATTATCCTAGGTTTTCAAATATATATTTTTTTGGTTTGTTTACTGCAGTTGATCCCGGTCTAAAGTGTTTGTATGGTGGCGGGTGGGGATCTGTCTCTCCCCATCTGTAAGGCTTCACCTTAAACTGCCTCTTTGGAATGCAGCACTGGTGATACTGCCTGGTTTTTTCCTGTTCTTAGTTTGGTTCAAACAACAAGCTGAGGCCCAGAGCAGCCCCTGCCAAGAAGCTCACAGTCCCGTCCGGGGAGGGCAGCTGAAGCCCCTGCATGCTCTGTGTCACTGAAGGAACCGCATGTGTTTGATTGTGTTTAGTGCTTTCTCTGACGATTGTGGTGGTGTGATGCGCAGTCAGTCTGCTTTGAGCTGTGTGGCACAGCGGGGGGGCTGTTCCCCCTGGGGGCCAGCAGGTGGCCGCCGTATGTCTCAGATCACATGACAGAAATGGCGGCAGAGAAGCTCCACTTCCTGGGGGTCAGACTTGCTTTAGAAACTCATCCGTTATCGGGACCCTAGGTTGAATCCACCTGTTATTTACAAGCATCCCGTGATGCACAGAGTAGTTTACAAGCAGGTTCAGTCATTTCATTCCCATTCAACTGCAACACCTTAAGCAGACAGTTTGCCAGGAGCTTCTGCCGCGGGGCTGAAAATGGCTCGAGGTCAAGGTGTGATGTTTCAGGCACTGCTGCGAGAGCCGCGAGCGGAACGTGTATCGGGTGGAACTCCGGAAACTCCTTCTCTCTAATTATGACTCACACACCTCCCTGCCTCCTGCCGTTGGCTGAGCTCCAGCTCTCAACCGCTGGTATCTTCTCTACAGAAAGCCACAAGGAAGACGGACAAACCCAGGCCAGAAGATGTGGATGTGACGGACCTCACCGACGAGGGCCTGAAAGCCCAGCTGCTGAAATACGGCGTTAATCCCGGTCCCATCGTAGGTGAGTGCCACCTGTGTATGCACATGTATGCGCTCGTTAATTTAATTTCTTGCCCTCTCCTGCTACCGGCGTGATGTTTCTTCACGCTCGACCGCTTAGGCCTGCATGTTGTCGCCCTTATCACTGCATCTGGCTCATTCCTCAATCCCCTCGCGCTGTCGTTGGCTCCTCCACACAGCCTCCACCCGCAAACTATACGAGAAGAAGCTGCAGAAGCTGATAGACCAGGGTCCCCCCGAGGCCTCGGCCCCCGTCGCAGCCCCACCGAAGCCAGACAGTAACCAGAACGGCAACACAGATTCCGACCAGTACAGTGATAAGGAGGAAGGTGGGGGCGCAACGCAGCAAAACGTATTCATGTAATAGTATTTTTGAAATATTATTATTCATTATGCTTGTCCTCCCCTTTCCCAGAGGAGCAGGCGGCGCCAAGCCTGGACCCAGAGCCCATCCCAGAACCAGTCCCCGTGGTGGAGAGGCCCGTGAGGAGCAGAGGGAAGAGCTCAGTCAGCTTGCGCAGCAACCGCCACGGAGCCAACAGGGTAGGTCCCCATGTGTAGGAGGTCATGTGACAGCACCAGCCCAAAGGGGCGGATCCACGCGGCCACGCAATTCTAAGGTCCACATACCCGCATGGGTGAAGCAGCACCATTCTCGCTTTTATGTCAAGCCGACTGCTTTGGTGCCTGAGTGAGCCAGTTACTAGCCTTACGTGACGTGCGCTCATGTCTCTGCCTGCGTCCTCCCCCTAAACGGAAATGAAAACAGTGTGTTGTTTGTACCGAGCCAGAAGTTTCTGGCGAATGGGAGCCGTGGTAGAGCTTTGACGTAGCCCACAGAGTGTCGGGGGCAGGGCATGTTGCTGGGATTGGTGATTTTCCTGACCTATCAGTTTTTATCCTCTCAGAAGTTTTTGGGCTTCACTGTGCCACAGTAGTTGAAGACAGTTAACAGTTTCCGGTCCAAGACAAAGGATCACGTGGTGCCCTAAGCTAAAAATGAACATCATTTAAAATCCATTAAGCACCCCTGTGCTTGTGGCAGGTGGCTCTGTGGGTAGCACTACCTCAAGGTCATAGGTTTGAATCCCACCCGCAGTGTGTGTATAGAATCGGCATGATCATCACGTATTGCACAGGCTTCCTTCCGGTGGTTTGGCTTCCTCCCAAAGTCATGCTTTTGGCCCACTTTGGCATATCTGACTTGTCCATTTGTCTGTGCACATCCATATATGTGAGTGTGCACTTGCAGCCCATGTGTGGCATTTCCCTGCTTTGTTCCCTGTGTTTGCTGGGATGAGCTCCAGCTTGGTTAATTATAAAGAGGCCAGGAGGGTCTGCATCATCCTGGACTCCAGGTCTTCTGTTACAAAGGCGTATTCTGTGGGTGATCTGGAGGCTCTTTGTCCCGCTGGCCTGCAGGGAGGAGGGTGAACACTAGAGTGATCCTCCGTACTGGCGGTTTCTCCGGCAGGCTCTCAGCCTGACCGTGGCTGCGGCGCCAAGCCGTCCCATGTGCGTGAGAGATGGCTTTGTGGGTAAGATATGGGATAGACCTGTGTGCTGAGTGATGTGTGTGTCCTGTATGGTACTGTGGAGAACGAGGAGGAGGAGGAAGAGGGGCCGGAGGAAGCGGAACGGTGGCCAGAAGAACAGCCCCCCCTTAATGTGAAGAGACACCCACGGACACCCCAGCACTGGAGGGATCAGACCGTCCCTGCTAGTGATGACACTGTAAACGCCCTCCCTCAACACCACCCCTAAGGCTTTGAGCCTGTGCACCGGGTGTAATTGGGTTCATGTTGTAGAAGGGTTGCTGTGTCACTGGGGTGTTTGGAGAGCGCTAGCTGGAGGACCACTCCCTAGGTATCACCCCCCACCACCACCACCCAATGAGACTTCATTATTACATCCCAGAATGAACTCTGCTCTTCCTGATGCCGTTTCCCTCCCCCTTCAGGACATGTCTGAGTCGTCTGCTTCAGAAATGGTCGTCCCCCCTCGTACACTGACTGGTTCTCGCTCTTATAAGCAAGATTGCCCGGTGGGTTCCTGGTCCACATTCCTGTCCCTTTCCAGCTGTCGTACTGCCTTCTCCTCCCAGTAACTCCGTTCACTGAATTCTTTATTCCTTGATTCTTTGGCCTGTGACTCTGTGTTCCTCCCAAAGAGGGTCCCACGGGCGCCAAGGTCCCCTTTGCCCGCCAAGCCGTCCACACCTCTGTCAGTGACGCGTTCTGACCGGATTGCGTCCCCATCTGAGGCGCCCCGGGCTTCCTTCACGTTAATGTCACCCCTTCAGCGGGAGGCGGCGGCCGTTGGCCTGGAGTCCTGCCCCCCTAGATTTACCCACAAGGATTCCCCCATAGCCAGTTTCTCCCAGGTACTGGGGTGGCGAAGATGCTGGTTCTGGTGGCGCAGAAATTCCTAGATGGTCTTGCTGGGGCTACTGTGTTTTTTCCCCCCACGTGTCGCCTTTGTGTAGTTGCTGTCAAAATAGTTGCAGAAGTAATTTGCTGGTTTATTTTAAGTATTCATTCAAAGGGTAATCATTTTAAAAGTGGGTTACACCTGGATTTTATGCTTTTGATTCTTGTTTTGTTGGATGGGTGTTAAACGATTGTGGTTATGATGACAAAGAAGTAGCTGCCTGTTTGGGCAGTGATGCTTGTCACCTCACGGGAATTAATTTTTCATCCCGTGTTTCACCTCAGCACCTCTCTAAAAGACCCCTTCATCGCCCCCGGGGCCAGACCCCCTCAGATTCCCGCGATGAGTGCCGCAGCTCCCGGGGAAGTGATCAGAATATCCACCACACCCCTTCCTCTACCCGGATGGGTGTCAGAAAGGTGTCTGATTTGTAATGTTTTGTAGGTCTTCTGTTGTTTGGTTCGGTGAGGTTGTGTAGCCTTGTGTTGCCTTTGGTCAGGGGGGGTTGCAGCCTGACACCGATGACAAGGACACATCTGCACTGCCTGCCCCTGAGCGTCCGCAAGCGCATCTGCAGTCCCTGCTCAACACTGCGCTCCTAGAGGTGATGCTCTGTGTTCACGGCCCCCGGTGCAAAACCTTGCGTCTGCTCCCCTTGGGTCCCGGGTCTCCCTTGTCGGTCACATGATCCGGGCACGCTAAAGGTTTCCTGTCTGCACTTCTCTGCTTCCCACCCCAAAACAAACGGGACTTTGTGAACAGAGGGGCCTGAACCCCAGATGTTCACTTCTTGAGCAGGAGGGCTTGGAGAGCATAGACCCCAGCAAGGCCTCCCAGTGTGGATGGAGGCAGCAGAAGATCCTTAGCACGTTCACCCCCGAAAGGCTGCAGTCCTGGCCCTGTACACCTGTGGCTCAGGGGGCTGGACGGGTGAGTGTCCGGGTAGGGCGTCCGTAAATGGTTGGGTTCCACTGTGAGAGCTTAAGGAGACCACAACTGTAGCTCTTTAGGCTGGTTGGGTGCTGGCCTCCTTAGAGCAGGGTATCATTCAGATGTTTTTTCTATACCAGTACCAGAACGATACCTTGATTTTGATACCAGTTCCTGAACATTTTTTTTTTTTTTAATCAGTACGTTCTTAAATCTGTTTCATCAACAACAAAAATACATTAAACATTATAGCACTTAACTTTTATTTAGACATGTCATTTTGTAATGATTGGTTAGTTACTGGGGGGATTGGTCATGATCATACTGGGAAGCCTTTATTTATACGCTGCCTGGCCAAAAAAACTCACCGTTTGAGTTTTTCGTTGGATCACTTTTAGCTTTGATCATGGCGTCATTTCCACAGGCTCACGCAACATCTCACCTTTTATTTTCATCTTGATTTGCATTACTTTCCCACCAAGACCCCGTATTGACAAGTGAGTTGAACCACTCCATAAGGCCTCCTTCAGAACATCCCAAAGACCGTCAATGAGGTTAAGGTCTCAACTCTGTGGTGACCAAGTCATGCGTGAAAATGATTCCTCACGCTCCCTGAACCACTCTTTGACAATTCGAGCCCAATGAATTCTGGCATCCTTGTCCTGGAATTTGCCCGTGCCAACAGGGAAGGAAAATTCAGTAGATTCAGGTACTCAGTTGACTTTACTTCATTGCTGCATGACGTTGCTGAGCTGTAATAATGATCCAGTCATTGGCTCTTAAGTATTTGCGGATGTAAATTCATACGGCGACCTTTTTTTGGCCGGCCAGTGTATTTTACCAGGGCTCTCGAGTTTGGGGCACAGCGTGTGCCTCGCGGTCAGCACGTGACGCTTTACAGCCCTGCCTCCTGCTTTTCTCAGATCTTGCTCTGCCACTTCCACCTTGTCTGCACTCCGCATGTGTGCGCATTCATGTAATGACGTGCTCGCAGTGGGATCGCATGCAACAAATGCCGTTTTCTGATTGGCCGGTGGGTAACTGTTGACATAACTCGGGACTATGAACTTGGTGAAAACTCCACACCGTATGCCTGCGCCTCGTCCACTAATTCCAGGAATAATGGGACGCGAGGTTGGCGTTATCTCTCAGCGTGAGAAACAAGGTGTGGCATGGGAGCGTGTGAACTCACGGGAGCATGTGAACTCACAGTCACCGTGTGAGATTGAGGCCCTGGTTTTACTTGTATGACCCGGCGACATGTTTATAGTTCATAAATCTGCCCAGCAGATCGATCTTTCATTTATCACAAAATAAACGGTGCAACATTATCCCTAAAATAATTCTGTCTAGTTGTCTTTTTTTCCTGCTCTTCCGTGTACCATCCTTTTTATCGCCGGTGCGTGTGGTCAGGCAATCACGCGTGTATCACTGCAGGTGCCTCCGAGGAACTGAATTAGACCGACTTCCGACGACATCCATCTCCAGAAATGGTCATAAAATGAGACTAAATGGCCGCAGCCTGGAACCCCGTGAAGCCACACTTTTGATTTCTTAGGCATTTCTAACACTACGTGTTTAGCATTACGTTAGGCAACCAATCACCAGCAACTTTAGATCTCTACACAAGTATGCTGCAGGCTACGCTAAGATTTACTGTTCGTATCGGAATTTGGCACCAATGCAAAATGAATTTTTCGATCCTCGACAGGATTGGAGCCTTTCAGTAGGTACCACAAAAGTTCCCGAGGTTGGGTACATAGCCATGGGCCTCCCAGCCTGTTGGATGGTTTGAATGTGTCAAAGTGAGACTCACCGTCCCCGCACTGGGAGGCGATTTTGATCACGCCACCATAGCATTCTCCTCACACTCTGCACGTCTACGTCGGCACAGGTGGATGAGAGACCGGCAGCAGCTCTGCAAACACCTACAGCAGATGGCAAGGACATCTTGAAAGAGATGTTCCCCAATGAAGTCGGTACTCCCACGGGCATCACGTAAGTCACTTCTCTGTTACCGTCACGTTGGATGTACTGCTCTCACTGCATCGCTCGGATTCCGTCTTAAACCATGCGGGGCACTTGCACAGCAACCTAGGATGTTTGCATTCTGACCTGGCAGCAAGACGTGATGTGTGGTGAGCTCAAAGGCAGGCCTCATCATGCTATAGGTGGTTCCAGGGCTGATAGAGAACCTGCATGTGTGGTGATAGTGAAACTGGGGAATCTCGCGGAATGAGCTCCGGAAGTAGCCTTCCCAGTAGTGCCTGTGCGTAGGGCCCTCTTCGGCCCTGTATACATTTGTTTTTAAAATGCATCTTGGATGGTTGGGTCATAAGTGGTCAGGCCTAAGTATAAGATGTATTGTGACTGGAACCACTTGCCGATGTGGTGTGGGACACGTTAGGCTACATGTCTTTTGTAGCGTGCTTGGGGCAGGAAGGAAATCTGAGTGGTCAGCTGGACACCTTGGAGGAGCAAGATAGACGGGTATAAAAGGAGATGCGTCTCGGATGTTCACCTGTAGTCTGATCGCTCAAGACGCATTTTAAAACCAAGTGTAAACAAGACCTTAGAATCAGATTCAGAGAACTTCTGTTATCCTGGAGGAAATTTAAGACGGTCACCGTGGTCTTGATTGACCACAGCACAAATTGGTCTTATCAAGAGGACCCACCATTCTGGGTCGAAATGAGTGTTTTGTTTTGCTGTCAAAACTGCAAATATGTGTGCATTACTGGTTCTGCATTCCAGCCAGCTGAACTCTCACTTGATTTTATTACCCGTCTCCACAGCGCCACCTGCAGGCGGCCCATACGTGGGGCTGCAGGGAGGCCACTGAAACCCAGCGACTTCTGGCTTGACGAGTCCCTCCTGCATCAGTCCGAGCGCCTGGAGAGCCGCTCCTACATGGAGAGCCGCGGCACGCCACGGCCGCTCCCTCTGCTCTCCTCATCTTCCAGGATCTCCACGGCGGCGCCCCCTGCTGGGCACGCTTGTGCACGGCGCTCCTTGCCGGTGTGGGTGCAGCTTCTGCTGCTCACCGTTGTGGCCGGCTTCCTCTTCTTTGTCTACCAGGCCATGGAAACCAACCATCTGAACCCCTTTGTCCAAGAAGGCGATGACCCTTCCCCATCCAGCAGCGCAGGAGGGAGCACCGCCGACTAAATCGCCCCATTTCCTGATACCCCCCCCAGTACTGTGTGCCCCTCCCTCTCCCACATTTCTCTTCATTCTCCTCCTATGCCCAGCACCATGCTCTGCTCATTGTGGAAGCCCCCTTCTTCCAGCCCTCCTCCCCACTCCCCCCCCCCCCCATCAGGACAATACCTCTACGTGACTCAACGGTTAAAGCAGCGCTTCCATCACGGGGCACGGACACTGTAGTTACCCCCCCACCCCACCCCAAACACTAATTTGCGTCTGTCCATCTAAATTCTCCTAATCCTTCCCCATTTCCCTTTGCCTTCATGTTCTCCTCCACTTGTCAATTTTTTTATTTTTTTTTTCTGTTGGGGTTAGTCTCCTCACTCACCGCCAGTGACGGTCCCTCTACCTGTGTGGGCGGAGCCAGCCCCGGCCCACCCTCTCAAAACTGCAGTGGCTTCCAGAGGAACACATGGACTGGGTTTATAGTGTCTGTCTTTTTATCATTGTCTGTGTGGGTTTCTTAGGGATGTTACATGTCTAAATTGGTGCCCGTGTGCATTTCTTTTTATTTGTTGTTCGTCTAAGATGCAACACGGTTTAATTGTGGAATACTGTCTATGCGTGTAAATACCAACAGATTAGGTTATGGCCGATCATTTTCTGCGAGTTTAATGATTAACCATTTAGCTGTTTTTGCTTGCAATGACACTCCAATATTTTTACCCTAATGTTGATTCCAGTTTAGAAATGCCCATTTCTGGGACTGCTGCACAGTGAGGTATTTTATATGAAACACAACGGCTCCTGCCGCAGTTAAGTTCTAGCAAAATTGCCCCCGTATCCCTTTAACATTCCCGTCCCCAGGGGGCGTGCCTCTGTTACGATGTCCGTTTCAGGGATGGGTGACACTTTTACATGGGACAGCCTGGTCGGGGAATCCCAGCTCTGCGCGTGATACAGGCACGATGACGTACGTATGCATCTGCAGCACTTAAGCCCTCTGCTGACCAAATTCTGTTTTGAAATACTGTCCAATGACTCTTTCTGTAGCCCCGCTGTTCATTCTTGATTTCTTTTCCCCCTCAAAAGGTTTTTTTTTTAGGCATGTTGGTCTCGGTCCTTAGAGGAACCAATCTGATGTGAACGCAGTTCAGGATGCAAGCATGACTGATCTCGCTCTTTTAAATCTGCATTGTTGTGCTTTCAGAGTGGTCTGCTACTGAAATGCTTGCATTTCTCTACCTGTGACTTATAACTGGTTGCCTCTCCTTATGGGCATTCCCCTTGTCGCCAAGGGTCACTACACAGAAGGTCCCCTGGTGAAATATGTTCAGAATGTGATCCTGTGGCATCCTGGGCCAGATTACCTGAAGTGCTGTGTTGGGATTTGTGTGTGTGAGTGGCCTGGCTTATACACCAGCCATAATGACCAGGGTAACTGATGAACTGACAGGTGCCAGTACCCACAGGAATGTGTAGGGATGACACTTCACTTATAACACTGTAGCACGATTGACCCTTAGTTTGTAACTTGCCCCCCCTCCCCCCTCCCAAGTGACCAGGCCTGTGTTATATCATGTGTTAGGTCCTGTCTGTCTCTTCCACTTACCCCCACTGAACACTGGCTGAACTGGTATGAGAAGTTAATGTCATTTTTGGCTTCTGTGTTTTTACTAACTTGGATCAAACGGTTCAGAAATCAGAGTGTACATTTAAATGGAGACATTTCTAGTTGGAAATGCTAATAAAATGCTATTTTAATGCATTGGGTCATTTACCCTTCTTTGACATGTCCTCGGTTTGGAATTCTGTGCCATAAACGGTTTAGGACAGTTTTTAGTCATTTAGTGCCTGTACTTTTGTTTTTGTAACTGCAGTATTTTTCTAATGTGTCTTCAGAAGGAAAAAAAAACAACTTTTTTTTAAGTTTGAAAAGTAAAACCGTTGTCTACTCGTGTAGAGATTGCAAAGTGCTGGTTTAACAGGAATAATGTGAAACTGCTTTACTGAGCTTTGCAGCCTTTTTGAAATTCTACAAATGTATTTAATGTTTCAGAGAAGAGGCCGGAGAGCTTGTTTCCGTTGGGTTTGGGGGGCTAGTGGCCATGGCTCGGGGAGTGTGCAGGGTTTTTAAACTGGGGTGGCTCTTTTTATTGTAGTCGGTATCATTTGTAGAAATCAAAATAAAATTCATAACTTAAATCATCTCCCTCCCTTTGTCTTCTTTTCATCCCTTCAGTTAGGATGTTGACAGTGACTGTTGACTAGACTGGCTTGAAAATGATTCACTGCGTTTCACACTTACACCCTTTTCTATGGGAACAGGATAGTGGGGGATTGCCTAACATTTATTATGTAGAATCCCATGGGATAGATGTTTTTTTTCCCTTCATCATTTGTGTACACAAAACCAGTTTGAAACCAGTGTCGATCAGTCTGGTGTCTTACGCCGTTCCTTCTGTTCTCTTAAGGTTGGATTATTGGCTAGTTGGCCATGACAAAACCGCTGAGGAAAAATGCTGTTGTCTTTGCAGTTGTAGTCATACAGCCAGCAGAGGGCAGTATAGTATATTGCGGAAATGAATTAATACTTCATGGTCTGCAGGAAAAAGCGTACGGTGACCCCGGATACTGTAGGGAGGAAAGCTGGTGCATTGTTGACGCTAACTAGCTGCATCTGTGTTTTAAACTCATCCAAGAATAGACTGTCCTCAAATCGCAACACTTTTACATGAGGGACTTTGTGTGCTAGTCTTAATCAATTATATTTAAATGTACCCGAGAAGCACATACGATGTGTTATGCTATATTTCGATTCGCTGAGAAAGAATCGGATATCCTTTAGAGCTCGTGACTGGTAACTTAATATGACTATTTTCCAAGCAATGGAAAAATAAATAATTAGAAATAAAATAAAGTAATAACGGCGTTCGGTCAGTGATAATCAATGATAACAAGCATATGTTTTGAGCTGTATCATTAAAGTTGTATAGTTGTAGAATATGATGAAAAGAACTGCAGCTTGAAGTGGAAGTTTTTAAAAGCTCGTGACTGATACTGTGTTTAGATATTTGCAGCCATTTATAGTTGTGCTTTAATATGTTTCCGTATTGGTCTTATTTTTCTCCATAGAGGTTTTATTGGGGCGGGAGATTACTAAACACTGCATTGGGACTACGATATTTTATTAAAATGTATTTGACCATATGGACCTCTCGTCCTTCACAGTTTCTTGGGCCTATCAGTCCAATGACCGAATTAACCTCAAAGAAATGTGATGAGGTCCCACCCACAAATGTAATCAGCTTCACGATTGGACGGGGGCTATAGTGACGTGTTGACTCTCCCTGCGTGACGTCAATGAAGGACAAATTGGTTTACCGCGAGGACGTCGGGCCTCTATCTGAGCCGCCGGTAACAGCGAAGCGGAGGCGCCATTTTGTGAAAGAGTCAGAAAACGTGAGACGCTCGATTTCGTTAATTGGTGTTTTTTGTTTAAATATGTGTTTTGCCACATTTATAAGGAGTGATGGATTTTAACGCCCATCTCCAAATCACTTTAACATTTGATTTGACCCTATGGTCTAAGCCGCTTCAATGACAGTAGGCTATTTGCTAAGCTAACAGATAGCCGGCAGCATATAATGGTGTGAAGTTTGATATTACTGTTGCCAGCTAGAAAATAGGTTTAATATGTGTAGTTAGAAAACGTTTCTCAAAGCGGAATAACGACGTGGATTCAGTGTAGTTGTCGTGTATGCATTACTTTGGCCTAAAAATGATTCTTTCCGCACAGCTCATTCCCTAGGATCATGTACCCGACCACACTGACACAGCTGGCCCGGGCGAATCCTTTCAGTGCCCCGCTGTTCACTTTGCAACAAGTCGAGGAGCCGAAACAGAGCTCCGTGAAGAATGGGCACACCACCCGGAGGCTGGCCGCCGCCGCAGTGGCTGGTAAGGCGGACTTCCTGAGTCCTGCCCGCACTGCGTCCGTGATACCGGCGTAGGAGGTCATTGCAGCTATAAAGCTGAAGGTGTGCAGTGGCTGGTCATTAAGGCTCGCGAGAGACCGACGCGGATTTCACAGAGTTCACCACCGAGCTTCAGGTCGTTATTTTTTTGTAAATGGAAATAGATAATGTTTTAATGAGATAATCATTGGTGGCAAATGTATGTTCGGGCCCCGAGATGGCTAGTCTGTAGCGCGTCTTAGTTTAAACGTGACTGGTGTTGTGCATTGTTAGTATACGTATCCAAAAGAATGACCTTCAGATTGGTGTTTTTGTCTGTGTTTCAAAGCCTGTATGTGCGGCCTTTGCTGTTTAGTGAGAGACGTGTCTCCCGTTAGCGACGTAGGACAGAGAAGGACAAAATATTTATTCGACCCCCACCAGTTTCACCGGTATGACATGGCTGATGGATGCCCGATTTCCCTTCTTTTAAAATATTTTTTAAATAGGCTCATTGACACTGAAGGACGAAACATCGAGGCGGCGTGACCCTCTCTGCATCACGTGCCAATAAGCACGAATTTCATTGGGTCTTGTGTTAGTAACGCGGTTCGACTCCAGTGACAGGCGTGTTACGGTGGGGATCGTGAAGTTTAGTCACTTCTCTGCAAGGTTTGACATTTTTTGTCATTTCAACATGATTGATCGTGCCGTTAAAATAAAGAGCTCACACATCAAGGCCACTTTGTCAATGTGATTAGACATTTTTGTGTTAATTTCTTATAGAATTGGCGTGGTTATAATTAGCCTCCAGGGCAATGGTTTTTGTCATTGACAAGACATGTTACGACAGTACCAGAGTACGTGAATCACCGCTGCATTTCTGGAGAGTAATTAGATCGTGGATGATCGAAAGATACCGCAAACAGAATTTGAGCTTCCCACTGCTTTTCAGAAGGGACAAATTGAGGATTTCATTCAACAAACCCTTCACGCTCTACTGTTGACATCTGTTTCCCAATGAATATAGCAATTAGTCCACATCTAAGAGTACAAACTCGGGAAATCTGACCATCTTTCCTCAGAGGAAGACAGCTGTGAATTCGGCTCTGCAAAATATTTCATCCTGTGTGGATTCGGTGGCATTCTGAGCTGCGGTACCACGCACACGGCTGTCGTGCCCCTTGATTTGGTTAAATGCAGAATGCAGGTCTGTCTTTGCATGGACTGAGGTCTAGACTACCAAATGCGTGGTTTGCGGTGCGGTGCCTCTATATGGGAACATATAGCACTGTGTGGCGTGCCGGATTTCCTGTATTACTAATGAGAGGTTTGTTTTACATCGGACACCCCCTCTCACCACCAGATCCATGAAATTGCTTCCCCGACTGATCATTTTCCATTTCAGTGCTGTGTGTCTTAGAACAATCTAGTTTCTAAAAATGGGTGTACTGGTTTGTTATGGATGACCAGGTCTTAACCTGCCATCAGGGGATTGTCAAAACTGAATGAACTGTGGCTGGTATAGAATGGCAGAAAATAGTGTTAGGGGTGAGTAAATGGATTCTCAGTGTAGGCCAGCATATATTAGCATATATCTGAGTGTAGGCCAGGTATTGCACAAAAAGCCGGTATGGCGCGGGCCCCCATTAATGTGTGCATGGTACATTCCGCTTATGGTCATGTGCCTAGAGGGCTCCAATAAAATCCGCTCCTTGCCAGAGAGGTAGCAGCATTTGAGTTTTGAATCTGTTTACTTGATCCTCTGCTTGTTTTAAGGGTTTGGGTGAGATGATTTATGGATTCCAAGTAATAAATACTTTCAGCTTCTAATAATAGCCTGCAGACTGCTCCCTATTACTAGTTACCATCAAAACACTGTCCACTTTAAATGCTGTAAGAATCCACTGTTTATCTGCCAATAGGCGATTGTAATATTGCCTCCTGTGAATATTTAACCCAAATACACTTGCTCTAAATCTGAACAGTTTTGGTAGAAAGTTATAATTAAATACCGTGAAATTTTATTGTCTTCCATTGGTCAGAGGTCACTGATGTAGTAGTGATACTAAGTTTGCTGCACTTTGAATTTTGCCCCAGCAGGAAGCAGCTCACTGTGATCCAGTAGCATGGCACGGGGCGGAAAATTTCTGGGAACTTTCCAGAAAATTTCCATTCCATGGGAAGTTAAGCTGGAGAGGTTAGAAGCTTCCCATGGGAATTAACAGGAATGTATGGGAATTAACAGGAAAATTCCCTGAATTTTGCAACCCTAACGTGTGACTAACCGCATGTTGCACGCGCGTGTCCCCCTTGCCGCAGACTCGGACGTGAGCTGCGAGTTCGGTTCTGGGAAGTACTACGCCTTGTGCGGTTTCGGGGGAATCCTGAGCTGTGGCATCACACACACGGCTGTCGTGCCCCTCGACCTCGTCAAGTGCCGCCTGCAGGTCTGTATATGAGCCACCGCTCACCTGGGGCACAGGTTTGCGTCCCACCGCACCAAAGTGCCACGCCGGTTAATTCTGATCCCACAGAGTGCAGACCACTGTGCTGTGACAGGCTGCTGATGCCGCCATATCCGTTTAGGTGGATCCCGCGAAGTACAAGAGCATTTTCAATGGCTTCAGCGTCACCATTCGAGAGGATGGCATGCGGGGTCTGGCAAAGGGCTGGGCACCCACCTTCATCGGCTACTCCATGCAGGGCCTTTGCAAGTTTGGCTTCTATGAGGTGTTCAAGATCCTATACAGCGACCTCCTGGGAGAGGTGGGTCCAGCTGCTGGGATGGGGAACAGTGCACAGTGGAACTGTTATTGCTATGGAGATGGGACCTTGGGTCAACTGAATTATTTTTCTTTTGTTGTATTTCAAAATGGTGCTCTTGTTTTAATGAGCCCCAGTGTGCCTCTGAATCTCCCCCTAGTGGTTCTTTGATATAATATGATATAGAGTAGACATAACTCTTCTGTTACCCGCCCCCAGGAAAATACCTACATGTGGAGGACCTCACTGTACCTGGCAGCGTCAGCCAGTGCAGAATTCTTTGCCGATATAGCACTGGCCCCCATGGAGGCATGCAAAGTGCGTATCCAGACCCAGCCGGGCTATGCTAATACCCTGAGGGAATGCGCCCCCAAGATGTATGCCGAGGAGGGCCTCTGGGCGTGAGTATCTTGCCTGTCTTCTCTTGTGCAAAGAGCTCAACACGTTCCTTAGATCCACCTCTAGGGGGTGCTCAGGTGCTGGAGTCACTCCACCCTCTTTGAGTTCAGCGGCTCCAGCCCTGGTGGCCCCCAGCAACTTGCCGGTTGTACAGTTGGAGGTGCTTGAGTCATTGGCGTGTGAGAGCAGTCCACCTGCCCCCTAGCCATCTGCTGCACTAGCACCCCCTGCTGGCGGGAACCTTCCAGTGCAGCTAGGCTGGGTAGCGGACAGTTTAAACTCACCTCCATCTTCATTTAGATGATGAAACAGACTACTTGAAGGTACTGATGTGTAATTGTGCTAAGTAGTCGTGGAAGGTATGGGTTAGTAATTTTCAAAGAAGGTTTGAAAATGAAGTGACCGAAGGCGTTTTTACATCGAAGTTTCGAAACTCGGACCAGGTTTCCCAGTCCCTGGGCTGTTTCGACCTGGGGCTTCTGTTTGGCCGATTTCATCACTTTCACACCACACAACAGGAAGTGAGACCTTTATGCTTAAGTAGGGAAGACTCAATAATTTTGTAGGTTACGCGATTTCATATGAAACCACACCACCACGCCGAAACCATGGGGGATGATTAAGTCATTTTGTTATTGGGGGATCAATCACGATCAAAGTGGGGACACAGTCTTTCATTTATGTTTTACTTATGACCTGCGATCGGTTCGTAATTCTTATTAAATCTGGCCACCAGATCAAACTTTCATTTATGTAGCGTTATCGCACTAAATAGCACTGGCAAGTTTTAAAGCCAGCACCGGTAATATTAGCCAATAGTATATTGGTTAGTGATCAAATTTTCTGGACCGTAAGCAGAAATGTATTATATTGATATATATTGCACTGAATGTAATTGGGGTACAAAAATAATTCCCGCTCAGTTTTTGCTGCACTACATCTTTTCTGCACTTCTGCGTAACTTTTCTGCGTAACGTCCATGTTGACGCTGGTGCTTGTCAGCAGCTTTTTTTTTACTGTAAGTAAAGAAACGGTGCCGAGTCTGGAATAGGGACTAAAATGGGGTTCCGGAACTTCCTCCGAGGAACTACAATCAAGGCTGAGTTCCTGTGGTGTGACCATGATAAAAGTCCCTGCTTCTGGAAAAAGGTTCTGGTTCCAGAGAAAAGTTCTGGTGGTGTGAAAGTGCCTTGACTCAGTCTCCTTGTACAAATACCACCTGTTCCAGGTGATAAACGTGTGTTGGGTGGTTCAGTGAAATGGACTGAATCGGTGCCACTTCCTACCCCTCTGCAGGTTCTACAAAGGTGTGGTCCCCCTATGGATGAGACAGATCCCCTACACCATGATGAAGTTCGCCTGCTTTGAGCGCACCGTGGAGGCCCTGTACAAATACGTGGTGCCCAAGCCCCGCAGCGAGTGCTCCAAGGGCGAGCAGCTGGTCGTCACCTTCGTGGCTGGATACATCGGTGAGTCTGGGGGTTGAACGCTAGAAACGGGGGTGTTATGTTTAGTTAGGAGCTGAGCCGTGGATTGTGTCCAGTTTTGGGTATGGTGTGCTGCCCCCTGCTCAGTGTCTTGGAGTGTGGGTGGCCTTGGTGTTGACCCTGGCCTGTGTTCCTGCAGCTGGGGTCTTCTGTGCCATCGTGTCCCACCCTGCGGACTCTGTGGTGTCTGTGCTGAACAAGGAGAAGGGCAGCACCGCGTTACAGGTGCTCAAGCGGCTTGGACCCAAAGGTGAGCTTCCGAAGGACTCCCACACCCTAACCTACTACTTCGGCTGTGGTTCTAGCCGTCGGTTTTTAGGCCGAAGTGTTCAACACGTTCCTTAGATCCACCTCTAGGGGGCACCCTGCTGCTAGAGCTGCCTTTCCCCTCTTGGGGTTCAGCATCTCCAGCGCTGGTGGCCCCCAGCAACTTTTTCGGTTGTACAGTTGGAGGTGCTTGAGTCATTGGCGTGTGAGAGCAGTCCACCTGCCCCCTAGCCTTCTGCTGCACTGGCACCCCCTGCTGGCGGGAACCTTCCAGTGCAGCTAGGCTGGGTAGCGGACAGTTTCACGAAAGCGGATCTCTTTGCCTCCCTTCACCTGAAGGAGTCTGCTGAATGCTGCATGTCCCTGTGCTCTCGCCCATCTCCCAGGTGTGTGGAAGGGTCTCTTCGCCCGTATCATCATGATCGGCACTCTGACGGCCCTGCAGTGGTTCATCTACGACTCTGTGAAGGTGTACTTCCGCTTGCCCCGCCCCCCTCCCCCAGAGATGCCCGAGTCGCTGAAGAAAAAGCTGGGCCTCACCGAGTAGAGCAGCTGCCTGGCCCGTGCCCCTTTCCTAACCCCCAGACACCAACAGACCGCACAGCTTTCATTTTTCTATATTTAACGTACCTCCCGCATTTCATGTCTCAGCTGCTATCTGCCTAGATGGCGCCTATGAGGAATTTGGGGAGAGGGGTCCCCCTGCTGGTGGACAAGGGAAAGGGCATTGGGGATCATGGTCTGGTTTTTATCACCTGTGTTTAGTTAATGTGGATATAATAATTAAAAGTCCCTTAAACACAGTGCTGGTGTCTTCCTTAAAAGAAAATCACAATGGTAGAACGTTAGCTCTGTGCACGAGTTGTAAGCATGTTCCGACAGTGTTTTTTATTTTTATTTATATTAATGTTCTCGCCAACTCTGGGTGCCGTTATTGTAGCATGTGAAGAAGCTTGTGCACAATCATAAATGTATTCCAAACAGAAACATTACGGTTTCCAGAGGGGAATTATGATTAAAAATGTACAAGGGTCCTATACAACCGGTTATCGGAGATGTTGGACCGGGTAGTATTTGAATGTCAGCCAACAATTTTCACGAGTCTGTACAGTAAGGTCTGCTACGTAGGCAACTTTGCGGTGTATAATAGATGATCTGACGGTATGTAAATTAGAAATTAAAGCAATGTGGTTTTCGATGTCATTCATTTTAAACAAGGTTTATGTTTGACGCTTTTTGTACCAGGGAGAGTCATACAGGGAGGAAACATATCCTCTCGCCTACTTGGAGAAGCTCAAGATCTTCCTACACCGTAGTGCTTTCGTTAATCATATGCGCCTTATTTCTGAAAAACAAGGATGATCAGAAAAGGAGGCATCAGACAACGGTAATAATGTTACTAGAATGATGTTTGAATCTGCGTTGAGTGTTTGACGCCTTCGTGTTGGTCCGAATGAGTGACGTGGTGCATCGGGATGGTGGTGCCGTTTTTTTGAAGAAGACCAGGCTTCTTAATGAACCTCAGTACATGTCAGTTTGTGTGTTACCACGAAATATAATGCTTTCGGTAGGATACTAAGCATTCGTCTTGTCCTCCATCTCATCTCGTGCTATTTGCCTCCCTTGCCCATCGATTTGGCCACGGCGTTTATAAATGTAAATTATAAAGAAATTTTCCAAGATGCTAGCATTTCTAACGACAGAATAGATATTAATGATTTTTGGTTACTTAACAATACTATATTTAAAAAAAAAAACATTAAAACAGTTACGTCCCAACTAGCGTTTTCTGTGGTTTACGCGTTTGGTTGACTGCCTTTTGAGTTTTTTATGCTTTTTTTTTTTTTGGTTATAAATTTCCACGCTTTTTACAGAGCTAAACATGTCCCGCGTTAAATTTTTAGTGAAGGGATATTAAATTGGTGATATCATTGTCATCAATGATTTTTGTTATGTAACAGTTACGGAAAGTAGCGAATCGCTTTGGTACCCGCTACTCTGCCCAAGATTACCGGCAAGAAGATAAATGAATGGACGGATGGTTAGATAATATTATCTATATATCGTCCTTATATGGCTGAACGGCAGAGGGCGCCAGAGTCCGTTTTATGTGTAATCTGCGGAGTTTGGTGCCCTCGAACTGGAAAACTTTATAAATGAAGAAAAAAAAAAATAGGGGACTCATTTATTGTACATCTGTTATAGTAAAGGCGACTAATTGTGGTTGTTATGATATGTACATATTGAATTTTAGTCAGAGATAACCCAGAACTTTCAATCTTTTTATATTGCTCTGTGAATTACTAGGAATAATGTAACGCGGTAAGGTCGGCTTGACACCGGCAACAAAATGGGGAAAGTAGTGCTTTCGCTATTACGCATCCTCCCAGTAATTTGATCTTCATCACCGTTTACGCTGACAGCAAATGAGGAGGGTTACGGAGGGAGGCTTACAGATACAGGGGTATGGTTGTTATATTAGGAAGATTTTGTGCTACAATTGAAGTGAATTATATTCGTATGACCGTGGCCCGCATGTGGCTGGAAATTGCGCGTTAGTAGGGAGGAGAGGCGTTTCACGCTTGAAATTGCTCCCGGTGCCATGCGCCTAAATGGACTAATGGCGCGCGTCTGTGTCACCCGCAAACAGCGGAGGGGAAGCGCTGGACCTCGTGCTGCGACTCAAATTATTTTCGTCACTATTATCCATTTAGTTTCTTTTGATATGCAACTCCTGGGAATGAGGAACACGAAAGAGCGCAGATCTGCGAAACAGACGGCAGTTTTTCCAGTACGCAGGATCTCATTCTCTCCGGGTTCTTTATGGTTGGGTTCAGAGGTTCTGAGACGTGGAGTTCCATCTATCCATGACCCTGCATCGTTGTATCTTCTCTAATAGCTCCAAATAGACTCTCCTTTTCATAGCGAATAATTCAGTATCATCTATACTGCGTGACTTGGTAAAATGACAGAAAAAAATATTTATTATGTATGTTTTAGCTGAAATTCTTACTCGCTAGTGAAGTTCCTTCCTGTGCAAATTTGCTGGTCTAAAGGAAGCCGATGAGAAGCTCGGTCTTTACCGGACCAAGAGAAACGGAATAAGAACATATTGTTAATGATTCGTCTCTTTGTATTTGTATTTCTCTGAAAACCAGCCATTGGCATTGGTATATTTCTGTTTTCTTTAGGGGAAAAAAGCAGAAACTGGTTTGGGGGGTGTTCTCTGCCAGTTATACAAAAACACAATACGAATGTCTGGATAAAAAGTGTAAAATCTGGTAGAGCAGCACTGGAAACTTACAAGGTTCGTACAAGATTCTGGACAGGCTCTCCTGTTCTCGCGTCTCAAGTCAAGTTTACACCAGCCGCTGTAGGACCAAACCAACAAAAAGCTTCAAATACCCATCCCACACCAATAACTGAACTCAGGCAAACGGCTCTGCAGCCTTATGACCAGAACTGAAAGCTCAAAGACCTTTTTCCCACTGGTTATAAACCAGGACAGTTCCCAGTGCCCCTAGGTCTCCCACCGGACTCTACAGTGACTCTTCAGTCACTGTAACACTGACATCACACTGTGCGCACTGTGTACGAGCGCCCATAACCCCGTGAGTACTGTTTACATTCAGTTCACACTGTCTAAATTGTCAGTACATTTCTCAGGTCTCTTGCGTATTTCACTTATATTGCACAGCACAATCACTTTTACCTTATCACTTTTGTATAGATTATGTACAGCTGAATATATTTCATATATATATATATATATTTGTATTGTTATTTTTCTATATTTTATTATTCTCATCATGCACAGCTGCTCAGTGACCAGGGTTACATTTCACTATATGTTGTCTGTGTACAACTGTGTATGTGACGAATAAACCTCTTGATTCTTGAATCTTGAAGTTGTGAGTCGTGTTACTTGAGTTCCAACCTATGTCAGTTTTTTTTAACCTTTAATGAGTAAAACTAAAAGCAAAAACCCACCACAGTAACTCACAGGACACCTTCTTTACAGGCAGAGATAGATTGAAAAGAAGGTGCCCATTCATGTTTGTCCATATACAGTTTTTACGTCCATATATATGCAGAGAGTGATGCATCTTTCCAACAAACTATCTCAGGAGACCTTGCATTCAGCCAAATGAAAATGCAGACAGCAGAAAATTAATATACTGTACATTGAAGTTATAAAATTAACATTATGGTATCCAAAGGGGGGCGACTATAACCTCAAGTCTTCATGGTCCAAGTCGAGTCCAAGACTTGAGTCATTTGCCCTCAAGTCCAAGTCATCCCATGAGTTTTCCCAAATTGAGTCACAAGTCATCAAATTTGTGACTTGAGTCCAAGTCGAGTCACAAGTCAGTGACTCGAGTCCCCACCTCTGGGCACCAGATAAATGGCTGTTTCAGTCCTGAGACCTCCAAGCTCACCTGTGAGTGTGTGTGCCTCAGCACGATGGGATACGTGCATAAACCATTCTGGTGTACTTGTGCAAATGGAAAATAAAGCTTAATTTTATCTTCATCACGAACAGAAAGGAGCTCAGCAGCACCTGAAACATGACCGGGTACCATGTGACGTTAAGTTCTGTATAATCTTCCCCCCCAGTGTGGGGAGGGTTTGTAACAGAATTAAGATAAACTCACTTACACGCCTGGTTACCACCCTCTGCAAATTATCTTATTATGTCAGTAAAGAAACTTACAACAATGAAATTGCAGTGTATGATATCTTAGAACAGACAGCCAAAAAGAGCACACAGCATACGTGCAGAGCAACACACGTCATGCCGACTGTGTCTGGTGTGTGTTACAATCAACCAGGCAGGCTCTGCGTTACGGGCAACCACAGTTTGAGATGCCAACGCACACACAAGGTCACGTGAAAACCTGCCTGTGTGACCGTGCGTGACCCTAACCGCATGGAAAGGGTTACTGGTGCCAATGAGGTTCCAAAGATCCCCTGGTATGTGCGTGAGCCTGGTATTGATTGGTGTGATTCTGCATCCCATCTAAGGAACAAGTAGATTAATAGCTGAACGTACTTGAATTTTCAGTTTCAGTAAATCAGCCATGGACTCGCATATATCCGCTTTATATATTTCTGTCGCTCGCTTGAGTATCGGTAGGTCTCCCTCCGTAAATCCCCCCCAGTACTTGTTGGCGTGAGTGCGGGTGCGAGTGAGTGTGTTGTTGTGCGCTCGCATGTGGCTGTACCCTTCCGTTAGCCGTGGAGGTCGCACTTAAAATAGCAGCCTGTTTCCTGAGTGGCGCGTGATCGGCGCAGGTACGGAGCATTGACCTGGAACCGCGCCGCAGCCGCTGCATGTCTGGCCCACATCTGCCTTGCAGAACACGCTCCAGCTGAGCTGCTCCCTCACAGACGCGGCTCTGATCACCTTGATGTGATTCCCATTACCTTAAACGTACATCATCCCTCACCCACATGGTTAGCCGTCTGCGTGTGACCGAGCTCCTCAGCTTCAGCATGGTGCCTCGTTTTAGATCCCATCCTGTGGATCTGTGGCCTGTATTTCCTCTTCTGCCCAACAGCTGAGGAATATATGCGTTACGTGAAAAACAATAAAGTAGTAGAAATTAGTAGATACCAGGTTGGTCCGAATATAAGACGGTTATTTTTTTCTCTTAAAATGCATCTGCAAAAGTGGTATCGGCTTTTATTTGGGGTCTAGACAAAAAAGGGAATAGATGGCAACAAATACGATATTTTGTAACCGCAGTATACATTTGCCGTAAGATTAAAGGTAAGATTTGGAATTTCAAAAACGTTTTCTCTAAAATTAGTTGCTAAAAAGTATGGGGTCATCATACTTGACCCATCACCACGAAATGAGTCTTATGGGTGTTTTTCTACCAGTGCGACTTAAGACTCATTTCACTGCAAAATGGTGATGGTCATGGTGATGGGTCACATATATTCGGGCCAATAAGGTACTTTAGCCGATGGGACACTTACATGGTTAAATGGTAACTGATTTTAATTCGTCAGCTCTTTGCATGGATATAGTGGGAGGTACAGTAGCTTTCTGAAGCGTCACTCGGCCTAATGGTGTCTTTTGTTTGGTCAAGCATCAGCTATTTGGTCAAAGATCAGCATTCCGACTGGTGTGGCACCGTCACTGCTGAAGTCGTTTTGCTAAGACTGTTAAGTTTCCAAAGGCACTGGTGAATTAAAGGGGACAGAAACTGAAAGAGACAGGAAGACAAGCCTTTAATAGACAAAAGTGCTACATGTCATTTTTGTTATATTCTGTGCTCTAACACCGCAGTAAATTCCAGTGTTTGGTGAAGCTGCAGACCTTAACAGCCCAGGGAATTGATATATGTCATTAAAGACCTGCAGCCTCATCCTCAGTAGTTATAATTCTCTCTTCTTGTATATCCTTTCCATCACTGGAGCTCTTTCTTCTGCTGCCTGTACATCAAGCTCCAGTTCTGAGTGATCCTGCAACTTCTCAGAAATACTGGACTCTGGCAAAAGCTGAAAGGTCCGTCTTTTGCAGGAATCCCCGCAGTCAGCGTCTTGGCGTGGACGTCGACCTGCTGGAAATGTCAGCGCTTCGTGATTTTCTGTCTCAGGGTTTCTCTCTAAATCGCAGGCAAGATGATCGCACCTCCAGTAGTTTTAATTGTGTCTTTGTGGCCGTTCTTGACTGGTATACTGGAGTTGTCACCTGCTTGAGTGTGCATGGCTCTCGTTTTACATGACAGCCTTCATAAACTGTCCTCGGTTCCTGTTTCCATGTCAACCGCCCTTACAAACAGAGAACCTGCTTCACAGGATTCTAAGCTATCGGATTCAGCGAATACCAGCAATGCAAGAGTCATATCAGCAATACAGAGAAAGTGAATAATTTAGAAGCGTTTAGAAGCTTCTCTAGATGTTTTTTTTCTTGCTTAACACACTGTGTTGTGTTGGACTGCTGTCAGTTCCTCTCCACTTTACACCGGAATTGACTGGTCTGATTCTGCGTCTCATCTTACGAATAACAGATTCATTGATGCACGTGTCCGTTTCGGTATAACCTGCTGTCCATTTGCACGTATCCGCGGTGAGCGGTTGGAATGTTTACACTGTAACAGGAGTTACTGGCTTGAGGACACATTGTTAGGGGTTATTTCCCATAAACCCGGAGGTTCCAAAATACACTTTTAGCTCCACATGAACCCAACTGATCAACACTTGTTAAACTTGTCAGATAAGGACAATATGTCACACTGTGTGTTTACCGATATATTTTTCACAAACACATGAAAACAGGCAGCCAGAACACAGATGATAACTAATGGCCAATTATTTTGTCTAAATTTACGTAGATAGATAGACAGACAGACAGACAGACAGATGCTTTATTGGTCCTGAAGGAAATTTGTCATATTTTGGTCAAAAACATGTACTATCCCTGTACATGTCGATTGATTTTGTATGTCTTATTGGTGAGTCATTTTTTTAAAAAAATGAGCATGGGACATTATGCTTAATTCTTTAGAAATACATGTTTCAGAAAGAGCACTATTAGGTCTACAGGTTAAACTGTTTATTTTCGATCCTGTCAGTAATTTTCTGTGAGAAATTCTCAGTTGCAATTGAATAATGAAAAAAAAATCTTTAGTGTTTGCTGCCCAGCAACAATCCACAGCCTGAGTGTACAAATGTGGGCTACTTACCATTCTATAAATATCTGTTTTAGCATCCAGAAGAGGCTGTGAAATCGAGAATTGTGCCGTGTCATAATAATTTTACATATTGCATGGCAAATGCTTTTAGCCAAGAACCAGGGTCTCAACAGGACCTTCTTAGTGGATGCAGACACATTTATTTACAATCGTATATTTGGCAGGTACTTTTGTTCAAAGCTACATACATGTGAGGCAGATCATCACAGTCATACATCTGCCTGCTATAGGCTGAGCTTCCAGTGAGTGACCAGTGCAAGATGACAGGCCTACAGACGATGCTTAGAATCTTACACCAGAAAAGCTTCACAAATAAATATCACCCTAGAGAGAATCTAGTAGAAACTGAGTCTAAATGCAACAAGAATACTTCACATTAAAATGTGTGGCACACAGCCATATGTACATAAACACAAGTGCGGGTGAATGATTTCAGGCTGTACAAAGGGACAGATGCATATAAGCATTTTGTAGACATTAAACAAAGTGCACACTCTATACCTATTGAAATGTGTCACTCACACGCAGAGGTGGAGATTTCAGGTCCAGAGAGTACAAATCCGGACCAGGATTTTGTTTCAACCAACCGGTTGAGTACTCTGTGACTGTAACTCTTTATGCTCAACTGATTGGTTGAAGCAAAATCTTGGTCTGAAATAGTACTCTCTGGACCTGAAATCTCTACCTCTGCTCACATATACTCTTTAAAATAATGCCTATCACACACACACACACACACACACACACACAAGAAACACTTGCGGTGCAGGCACTATCCTCGCTGTTGTCTTTGCATCTGTTGCTAGTCAGTGTTCAGGTCTCTGATTGGCTGAGTAGAGGGAGGGTCTTTCTGAGCATGTGCAGTACATGGGGTGAGGGTCTGCTGAGGAATTCCACCAGATCCAGAGTATTAGAGAGCATACCTCTAAATAATACTGCATTGTATCTCTCAGTTCTATGAAACCTCTTCATTCCCCATATGTAGCTGAGGTTTCTTATCCATATCATGTATACAGAAGCCCTGAAAAAAATTAAGAGACCGCAGCATAATTTTTTTGTTTCATGCATTTCTCAGTTTATGGGTTTGCATCTGTGAATAATCTTTTTTTTTTTTTTTTTTGCAAACTGCAGTCTGGTTCTTTCCTGCTTCTCACTGACGAAGGGCTTCTTCCTTGCTTTATCGGTCCTGCTTCCAGGAGCCTGATACTAACTGTCCTAGCAGTGCACTTCACATCTGCACTGCATTCCTTCTGAAGGTCATGAGAAACTGTCAGCGTTAACGGTCATCACTGGCATTAGAAAGTCGCTTCCACCCTCTACCTGACTGGTTTTTGGTCGTTCCCAGTGGTTCCTGCTTCACCTCGTTCTTGTGTACTGCGGTCTTAGAAACTTTGAGCCTGGAAGCAACCTGCCGCTCAGCGTATCCTTCTGCCAGGAGAACCAGGGTTAAACTGGGATTTAAAAATGCAGATTTAAAAAGAAATACAGAGCGGTCCCTTGATTTTTTCCAGACCTGTAAGTGTCTCATCGTAAATGATTACATTAGCTGAAAATATATAGCTTTCTGCTCATGAAAGTGGATTTTTCAGAGGCATGTAAAGAACGTGCACGAGTGTGTGTGTGGGGACTCTCACCCTCTCACCTACATGTACACGCTTGGGCAAGTCGCACGGCATGTGGCAATTTGGTGAATTCGCTCGGCATCTATTCCTCCCAGGACACTCCCGAAATGAAATGTCATCGGCCATTTTTAGTGCCCGAGGCTGTGAGCAGAGTGACAGGCTTGCTGTCCACAGGGGATAAGCAGCTTTGGGTCAAGGACGAATGGGAGCAAGTGGCAGGAAAGGCAACACTGACTTTGGGATGAGCTTTGGGGACTTTCATTATCCAGCGTGCGAAGCTGACGGGAACCAACACCAACAACATGTCCTCTCAAACCGTGGTTCTGTTTACTACCCAAAATAAATGGTCTTGTGGACCCATGTGGATCAGATTAGCAGTGATGTAACCCAAGATACTGAAAAGTAATTGAGTGGGCAGTGGTGGTGGGGGAAGGAGAGGGGGGGGGCTGGAAATCAAACCATACCAGCACTGTGCTGCAAATAAAGCCAAGAGAAATAAGTCTGTTTATAAAAAGTTAGACCAAACTAAACCTGCCAGTGGGTCATTCTTCCTTCCAAGGTAACTCACATTTTACCCAGGTTATTTTGCTGTAGTAATCATAGCCACGTTCCCTATAGTGGGGGCATTTCTGGCTGTGAATCATTACGTTGCACATTCTACATTTTTATCCCTAACCACTACACCACCTGCTGGTTAGCACGGTTTATTACATGAAAAGCTTCCTGGGTACAACAACGGGAAAGGCGCCAAATCCACCCAGTCACTATGGCGAGGTGAAAACAAGAGCTGGTCTGTCCATATCTCCTCGGGACCACAGACGTCTTTGCGTGACATGTGATCCATAGTTAAACCACTAGGATTCTTCAGTGGGGTCATGAGATAGGGTTACGTCATAGTCTTCGCCTCATGCTTATTAACATTGTGCTGTTGTGTAAACTGCACAGGCGGGAATGAGGTTTTCAATTGCTGGGGACTGATGTCAGTGTGTGGTTCTGCACGTTAGGCCACCAGAAGGTCGCAGGTTCGAATCCCATGCTGGTCACAACTTTGTTGGGGTCTTGAGCAAGGCCCCTAACCCCAAAAAATGTTCCAAGCTTTTGTACATGTGTCTCAAAGGAGAGCAAGATGGCGTATGCAAGAACTATGTACTTCTACAAACAATCAAGTATCATTTCCTGTGCGACATGCTATTGTCCTAGGTGTGTACAATGCCGGTCCGATCATGGGGCGACAATTCTTACATTAAAGGCCCACAAAAAGACTTACTGGCGTGTTATTGCAAGTCCCTTCAATCTTGTGATGATGTGATTGCAAAGAGGCTCTTGGGTCTTGTCTATCTGTGGCCAGATTCCATGCTGACAAGCCCGATTATACAGGTAAACATCAAGCCTGGTACTAAGAACTCTGGCGTGTCCTTCATGTGATTTATTTTATATTATCTGCTGTGATTATAAGGCCATCTCCCTGACCTGTTTATGGAAGACCTGGTAATGAAACATCAGCCTCTCCCAAACCCAAACAAAACTTCCAGTTTTAACAAGTCCAACAGGTTACTGAAGTATAAACAGATACGAATCTCATGAATAAGATGGACTAATATTTGCTTTAGGTTGCCTTGATTAAATAAACGTGATCATGTGTCACTGGACACACGTTTTAATTAGGCATTTAATCAGCCACAGACGATCAAATAGTTATAGACGGTGGAAGGGGCCGCTGTCTGTGAAGGAACTTGGAGGCGAAGCACACCTCTTTCAGTCAGCACTGTAGATTGGTTTGTGAGTTTAGGGCCGACCCCGGTGGAAACGGCTTAATAATCCCACCCAACCCCGGCTGAATCCTCCAGCTGCTGGAAGCCGTCGCTCGCTCCTTCGGTCATTGGCTGCCCGGCTCGCCGCATCCTGCCCGTGGAATAAGCCGCTTTCTGCCGTCTCCACCGGACGCAAGGGAATAAGTCTACAGTCAGCCTTCCTCCGGCAAAAGTACGTACGAAAGTAATATCGCGTTTTCAAGTTTATTCCGTATTTGACGCTTGATTGCTACATTAACTCGCCATATTAACCAAAAATGCGATTCGCCTTATGTCGGGTCATCCAATAATCACGTTATGTGGAAGTAGAAACTTCTTTTAAAAGAACTAGCCGTACTTGTAAATCGTCAAGTGTCTGATTTTATGTATATAGTATTCTGCGTTTTATTTTAGGGCTACTTGAATTTTTTTATTTTATCCGGCATTGTGTATAAATAGGGAAAGTGAATAATCAGCGTACATGTGAATGCATGTCTCCACGTTGCATGTACATTTTGCATTTAACTTGAGCTGTGCATCTCTGATGTAAAGACCTTCAGTATGTAAGCGAGATGGTCTCTTATTTAGTTTATGCAGGAAACGGCCATCTTACCTCCTTTAACGCGCATCGCCCAGCGCCATACTAACGGAATCCGCCTCCGATGCTGCCTGAAAGGCCCGTCCCTGTCCTGGCCGTATTTACAACGGTTATCCTGCCGATCGTCTATCTCTCGGCTTCGGATGAGAAGGAGAAACTTTCGTGCGAGACAAACCAGTGAATTGCGAAAGTGTTGCCCTGTGTGTGACCGCGATGCGGCCACAATAAAGGGAGACTGGATGCAAATCGACTATCTCGCTAGTCCTGGCTGTTTCATTTGGGGAGAAATGTTGTTTTAGCACTTGCCGTTTAAAATGAAATACATTGTAATTTTTATTAATCTAGATTTAAGGTTACTGGGACTCCTTATTAGTGGGCCCATGATATGACCTTGATTGCAGGGATCCTGTTATAAAATGTGTTAAAACTACGCTGTTTGCTTTTCTCTTATTTGGTCCTTATACAACGGAATGCCCTAAATACAGAAACCTCCGCTTCATCTTGCTATACATTTCATGTAATGTGTCCTAATCGCACATCCACGCACTTAACATTTCTTTCGACCTTGACTTCGGCCAGTTTATTTTGCGTGCGTCAGATGCTTGACCTTTAAGGGTATTTAATGTGTTACTTGTTAAACATGCGCCATAATGCTCCGTTAACGTAGCGGATGTTTCTTGTAGCTTAAAGGTGGATCCAATATGGTTAAACGTAGAAGTTTGAAGCCGATGGTGTGTTCCGAATTGACTGCAGGCCTGAACAGCAGCCTGCCCTGTAACTAAGGGGATTTACCACGTTCGGTTTGCCTTTTAAATGTCCCTTGAATGTTGCAGATCAATTCGCTATCATGGATTAGATAAGGGGGTGGCACCGAAGACTTACCTTTTTGTCAAATTTTGACGCCACCCCCAAGTGACACATTGCACAGAACTTGATGGGGTTTTTCCCCCCGCTATACAAACTCCTAGCAGAGTTATCAATGCAAATTAATGCTGTTCATTTTAAACTGTAGTAATTGCAGGATAAACCGAACGGCCGAGCGCGTATTGGAAGACTCTTCTGCTTTTAAATTGACCTGAAATGTCAGGGATATAATACCGTTGAGCAACGTAAGGCATCATAACAATTGTACAATTCGACATTTCATATCGGATATCGCCACCTGAACTCTTCTTACTGTTCAAACACAATGGAGATCGAATAACCGCACTACTCATTTAACGTTAACTTCCTTCTGCAAGCGACGGACTAGGGTTTGATTAGTGCTTTCAGTTGGTCTGTATGCCAAGCTTTTTTTTTTTTTTTTTTTTTTTTTTGCTGTTTGCTTACTGGAGCTGTTATAACTTGTTGGCGATTTTTGTACCACTAATCATAAGGTGGCGTGTTTTCTAATTTTAATATGTAAAATTGTTGTTCATTGGTTAACACGCATGCCTAGTGTGTACCCCCCACATGCATGTGCTCAGTCTGAAAAAATGTTGGTGAACCCTGGGAATTGTGGGGGGGCAGTGTCGAGCACTGTCTGCAGCAGCCTGCTGCGCATGTGCAGTCTCCTGCTTTGGGGGGGGTGCAACTGAGCTGCCAGCAGCCTCTGTGTCTGCATGAAGATGCTCGGGCCCTGAAAGCAAGCTGGAACCAGGCCGTGCGCGTTAACGCTGGCGGTCCGACGGCCGCAGACAGGCAAGGGGGGACAGAAAAGCAACTGACCATGGTGATCGTGTGGTGGTGCCTGTATCTGGCCGTTCGGAGTCTCGGCACACATGGCAAGTACCCCGTTTATTCCTCAGACGGGTGCACTGTACCCCGGTGCCGGGCCGGTCACCTTGGAGATCGGCGTTACAGATCATCCTTGGTCTGGAGTAGTTTGAGGGGGACGTCTGGTTCACTAACTGCCACTGCTGTTTGGGGATGAAACCATAGCAGCCTCATGCATCCTAGTCTAGGGGGTTTAAATGACCCTGGAGTGATGTGCTGGGTTTGTCGGCTTGTGTGTGTGTGAGAGCACCTTGACGTGAGCTTTGCTTATGATCTGTTGACCAGGAGTGGAAGGTGGAATAATGGTTTCCTACATTGATCATTAGCACCCAGTGCCATCTGTCTATAACCTTTTTATGGCGAGATGACTGCCTTTGATTTGGCCCTGTTACACTGGATCTAGGCTCCAGGGCTGTGTGACCTCCACGTAACCCGAACTCGGACCTGTGATTGCCATCTATAACGTATGCGCTATAAATGTAGCCTTAATGTAGATGGTAACATGATGGTCCAAATATTTTAGGATTGAAATAATGAGTGAATTTCAGACATCAATACCACGTTCTATGGCACTTGTTAAAAATGGCTCATAATCAAGGTTGGGAAGCCTGACTTTAGGCTAAAATTAACTCATGATAAAAAAAATGCTGGGAGGAAATTTTTTTTATTTGTTTCCATGGAGACTAGCAGGCACACGTGACCATACCTGTGGGCTGTACTACGAAAAGCCCGTAACTTACTGGATTTAAGGTAGTCTGGGCAAAATGTAGGTGAATGAATATGAAGTCAATTTAAACTTTGGTACCTTAAATCCGACAAGTTACCCTAATGAGCCAGTAACCCCGCTTCGTAGTACAGGCCACTGACATGTAAATAAGCAGTGTAAGGATTTTCACAGCCCTCCCCATGCTGTTTGATCCTTCTGTACTCTGTCCCTAGAGGCCCCGCCCTCCCTGTACACACACTCTTGCTTTACACTCCTCTCACGGGTTTTATATGCCTGTGACTGGCTGACCTGGCTCCCTCACTCTCTCCACAGCCTGGATCATGGCCTCAGTTCTGCAGAAGCTCATCACACCCCTGGCCAGCGGCCCCGCTGAGCCCCCCAGGAACAAGGTGACGGTGGTGGGGGTGGGCCAGGTTGGCATGGCCTGCGCCGTTAGCATCTTGCTGCGGGTACGACCCCCGTTCCGTCTTCGCTACTACATTGACATCTGTGCTGTTTTTATTTGTAATACTCCTATAGTTCCCTGTGACTGCCCACTGTCATGGCGTAAGACGTGCAGTGACCTTGCTTATACAGTGCCACCTGCAGGGCTCCTCTTTGACCACCTCTCATGGTCACCGTCTTCTGCACTGCAGGAACTGTGCGATGAGATGGCCCTGGTGGACGTGATCGAGGACAAGCTGAAGGGTGAGATGATGGACTTGCTCCATGGAAGCCTCTTCCTGAAGACCCCCAAGATCATCGCTGATAAGGGTGAGTGTCCTCAGCTGGTTCATGTGGGTCCCCTGAGTTGGGCTGAGAGGCTAAGATGCAGGTCTTTCAGCTGAGCGAAGCGTGGTGCTGCCCTTGCGTCTCACACTGAGAGTGCTTCTCTCTGACAGACTACTCTGTGACTGCCAACTCGCGCGTTGTGGTGGTAACGGCTGGCGTGCGGCAGCAGGAGGGGGAGAGCCGTTTGAACCTGGTCCAACGTAACGTCAACATCTTCAAGCACATCATCCCCCAGATCGTCAAGTACAGCCCCAACTGCATCCTCATCGTGGTGTCCAACCCAGGTGCACACCCACCTCCGGTTCCCGGTCATGCCGTGCGTATGGAGGCATGCCGTGCTACGTTGGTGACCTTGGGTGTCTCTTCCCAATGCAGTGGACATCCTGACCTACGTGACCTGGAAGCTGAGCGGCCTGCCCAAACACCGCGTCATCGGCAGTGGCACTAATCTGGACTCTGCCCGCTTCCGCTATCTGATGGCTGACAAGCTGGGCATCCATGCCAGCAGCTTCAACGGCTGGATCCTGGGGGAGCATGGCGACTCCAGCGGTGCGTGTCTGTGCCTATGAGTGACGCCAACACCTGTTAGCTAGGAGCTAAAATCTGTTTGGGTAGATGTGTCTGTGCGATGGCTGACAGCCCGCCCCCCCCCCCCGCCCCCAGTGCCTGTGTGGAGTGGTGCCAACGTGGCTGGGGTGAACCTGCAGAAGCTGAACCCTGATATCGGCACGGACGTTGACAAGGAGAACTGGAAGGACACACACAAGGCTGTAGTGGACAGGTGAGCTTTGTATTTCCTCAGTGTAGTAAGAGTGGTGCTGCTGCTGTGTGAAATCCTGTAAATATCGACTGTAGCATCAATGGCTAAAACATCCTGTTACCTTGGGCATGAGCGTTATGCAGCGTCTGGTCCAGCACTTGTGCAGCTGTTGAACGTTTGTCTCAGTGCATATGAGGTCATCAAGCTGAAGGGATACACCAACTGGGCCATCGGCTTGAGTGTGGCCGACCTGACCGAGAGCCTGGTCAGGAACATGAACCGCATCCACCCAGTGTCCACCATGGTCAAGGTGAGCCTGTTTCAGCCCCCTAGATATTAACACTTGGCGTTAAACCTCCAGCCCAGTGCCGCCGATGCCTTTTCAGCTTTGGGATGACCTGGCTCTGATCCGCAGGGTATGTACGGCATCGAGGGAGAGGTGTACCTCAGCCTGCCCTGCGTGCTGAACAGCGGGGGCGTCAGCAGCGTCGTCAACATGACCCTGACGGACGAGGAGGTGGAGCAGCTGCGGAAGAGCGGAGACACTCTCTGGGGCATCCAGAAGGACCTGAAGGACCTGTGAGGTGTGAGGTGGCACGCTCACGTTGAGGCGCTACTCTGCTCCAGCCCCCCCGTTCGTGTAATGCTTCTCCAGGTCTCGTTCAGGAATATAGGTACTATTAGCTTTTCAGAGGTTTTGCTGGTCACATGTTTGTATTCGTGTTCCGTGTGAGGGCTCCGCATGCAGCCAGTCTATCACGTCCCTTAACTGAAGCGTAATTAGCCATCTTGATCAGTGGTTGCCGTTTTGGA
Organism: Brienomyrus brachyistius; assembly: GCF_023856365.1. Taxonomy (NCBI): domain Eukaryota; kingdom Metazoa; phylum Chordata; class Actinopteri; order Osteoglossiformes; family Mormyridae; genus Brienomyrus; species Brienomyrus brachyistius. Next base: position 11,919,143 of record NC_064533.1, read on the forward strand.
GATTATTGGCAGTGTTTCAGGCTTGGCCTCACCTGTTGGGAGTCCCCTTCTGCAGGGATTAAGTGGATCATTCTCTGGATCAGAGGTTGTGGGTAATCAAGAGTGCCGACCAGATTAAAAGCTCTGCAATAACGCTTCCTAAACCTATTGTAACTTGTACTTGTGGTGATAACACTGATAATAAAATAATGCTGAACTGCATATTTCTGAGGTACTTTTTTTTGGGGGGAGGGAAAATGTTTTTGCGAACTTTTCAAGGCACTCATGATTTCTGAGCTTCACTTTAGTGTTCCGAACGCAAAAACTATTGATATAGTGCCCCCTTGTGGCACGAACAAATGTCATTCAAAAGAATTCGTCGGATTATTTTATGGAGGACGACAGAGGTAAGAAGTAGTGAAGACACCGATATGCGATAATCTAAATCTCAATACTACCTGTTTAGAACTAAATCCATTCGCGTAATGTCTTATCGATCAACACTTTGCTTTTTTTCTGAACTTCACTGGAGGAAATTTCTAGAACACTTGGATTACTCAACCTTTTTTCGGCCAAAATTTTTTGGCCAGTCAATTGATCATAAATGGGTCCGTAAGTATATAGACTCTTGTATTTATCACTGGAGCTTGCTGACGTGTTACCCGTGGGTGCGTATACTGGTTCACAATTCGGTAATCGCGTGCTATGAATTTTTAATACACCAGTTTTGAATTTCTGACGATACAACTGCAAAGCAAATCCCGTGTGCAATATATATATTAGTCACATTTATTTAAAATGCAGCGCCAGTATTAAAAGTTTTACTTCCCCAAAGAAGTCACAATCAACGATTTCTCAGTTATAATGGTCAAGGAAAATTAATAGCTGTAGGTAAAAGACAATGTCTACAAATATTACATTTAATTTTACCAAAGACCCTAAATATATGGTAACATTTTCTTTTTGCTGAAGCCTTCATTTAAAACGCTTGTCCAGTCAGGCGGAGAGCCCCAGGTCTCGGATGAACATCAGGTAAGGTAGCAGTTTGCTGGTCTTGGCTCCTGCATTGCTTGCTTTGGGTGGGAATCCCCGATCGCGTTTGCCGAAGCGAAGTCCGAAGGGATTGAAGTTGAAGTTGCTCCGTGGGAGTCGGATCCCGCAGGTAATTTGATGCTCCGCTTGGTTTCCCCTCGCGATGTAACAAAGACTCTTCTGATCTGCGGCATCTGAACCGGGGGCTTCTCTTAAAGTTACCCCAGAGAGGTCTTTCTGGAGAGATTCTAAGTAATCTAAAGTTTTTTTTTTAATTTGATTAGTTTCAACAGGTTATCAAAAAGCATTTTCAATCTACCTGCGTGTTTATGATTTAAGAACCGAATAATCTCGAATTAAACTTAAACTACGACGGAGTTTTAGTGCTACTATTAATATAAAATTTAAAAACCTCGAGAATAAAGTTGGAACTTCAGATTAAATTTGCAATTTGCCAGAATAAAGTCATAACTAGAGAATAAAGTGAAAATAAAGTCAAATTTACGAGAAAAAAAGTCTTAGGCTTACCTTTCGAGAAAGTGATTTGCTAAAATAGTCAGAATTGGAAAATAAAGTTACGAGAAAACTCGCAATGGAGTTTTTGAAATCGCAAAGTAATTGAAAACTATGCGAAAAGGTTCAGAATCGTGTAAGGGCATTGCGTGGCAAAATGAGGGGGTTTAAGATCGCTGATAAGCTAGCCTCATATTCCATATTCAGTTTTATGGCTTTAACTTTTAACGGAAGTAAGACGGGGGCGTTTATAATGACAGAATCGTGATGTCCAGTACACAGACAACGATGCACACCGATTATTTTTGCGCTCCAAACCATTTTGTGATTTGTGCAAAATCGTTTTATTGCTAATATATATGTCGCGTCAGCTGTAATGACATAGTGGTTTAGCATTTTGTGCTCCTGACGACTATTGCAATCCCCTTTGTTTCTTTGATTGCTTTACGTACGATTTTTAATTAATTTTTGAATGTTCGAATGTATCCGTATAATGTGCCATGGGACAATACATGAATAGGTTAATAACTTTAAAACTAGACAAGACAGGCACATATATAGTGAAGTGTGCTTTGATCAGTGGACTGCAGGGAACAATGCTCACCACTTGGAAATAATCGGTGTGCATCGTTGTCTGTGTGCTGGACATAACATTCAATTCTGTCATTAAAAACGCCCCCTCCTTACTTTCGTTAAAAGTTATTAAAGCCAAAAAATTGAATATGGAATATGAGGATTAACAGCGATCTCAAACCCACCTCATTTTGCCACGCTAAGTCCATACACGATTCAGAATCTTGTCGCATAGTTTTGAATGACTTTATTCTAGAGACATTGCGGGTTTTTTCTCGTAACTTTATTCTCCAGTTATAATGACTTACAACTTTTTTGTACAACTGGCAAATTACAACTTTAATCGTGAAGGTTCCAACTTTATTCTCGAGGTTTTATATTTATATTAATAGTGGCCCTAATACTCCGTCGTAATAATCAGAATGAAACAAAAAAACAAAAAACAAAAAAACTTACCTGAATTATCCATTGTCTCAACAGAGCCAAACTCATTCGATGACTTTCCCATCGTTCCTTGCTGGAAAAACGCAGCAATGGCAAGTATCAGGGCGAACGTTCTCATTTTTGGACTGTACGGTACAGAATAAAAGATCAGTTAAAATTTTATCTGATCGCGTCCAGTGATGGACGTTAGTCGGCAGCAGTTCCCGATTTTTCTGATACTTGTGTATATATATAGAGGGTGACGGTACCGTTAGTTATCTTATGCCGCACGTGGGAAGCCGCGGATTTCAGCGAATCGGAAGGCTATGCGTTTCTGATCGCGCCAATCACGGAGCTGTCCGTTGTGCTGAAACCAGTTATTAGCAATTTATGGAACAATATACCTCATAATGCTACGCCTTTTGTGTTGTGCTGTTATAATGACAGACACAGCGCGTTTCATTATGTAAAAGTGAAGCTGGATGCTTGATTAAGCGACTTTGATGAATGCATACATTTATGCGGGTCCGCGTTTCAACAAATACTGTAGGCCTGTATGTAAACGCCGTGAAGTTAACACATTAAATGGCTTTTGATGAATGTGATGAATTTTGATGATATTATATTGTTCATTGTAATAATACACGAGAGCGCTGTATGATTTAAATTTGTATTTAATTTAATATTTAATCTAAAACAAGAAAACCGCAAATATAACTAATTTGCATTGACAAATCCTTTGACATACGCTTCTATTTAGATTTACTAATCTATCTTTTAGATTTTCTCGGCGCATTTATTGAAAAAAAGACTTTCCTTTTCTACTGAAACGAAAATGTAACGCCTCATCGTCAATATTAACAATTTGCCAAATGCAACAACTAATACTGAGTACTAATATTTAGCATTCTAAATATCAACAGAATCTATAACGTATTACACTATTAAAATCCGAGGTTTCGTGCTATATCAGCATGTAGGAGTTTCGAAGTTTCTTTTGTGTTGATACATTTTCATTGTTAGAATCGTCATCGCCACTTGAATCAAGAAAAGCAGAATCATCCGCAAGAGGGAGACAAAATTCGATTTGTTCTCGCACAAATTTCATTATTTAAGATCTTGAAAGACTGTCGACAGGTGGCGTAACAACAGATTATTAATTTTTAAGTAAATTGGTATATTTCTGGGATATCACCCCTTACACATAATTCCTTCTAACGATCTGGTATAAGCACTAAATTGGTTGTGGAAACACTGATCATATGTTTATATGCTTTAATATTATTAACCTGATGTGACATATATCCTATGAAAACTCGGCATAACTGCTTATTCAGCAATCTGCACCTCCTCCCGCCGCCCACTTTTCAGTCGACCCTGGGTGAAACTGGACTTTATTCGCAGTCTGGCGGGTTGCGGGCACGCTTGGTACCTGGTTCGACAAACAGCGCACCACCTCATTCACTTCCAGTCTCCTGCTATACGTTTTAACACGGTGTAAGTTCGGACTTCTACAACATGTGCATATTTTGAGGTCAACTGGAGAAGAAAATTCAAAAACAGACAGTTTTCTTTCCGACAGGCTTGCCATTTGTGACTAGTTAGACATTTCCAAAAGGCACGATGCCGCTTTCTCGGTCCCTGTCGATGTCCTCCTTGAGTGGGTTGCCAGTTTGGGAGGATGAAGGTCTACCAGTTGAAGATCTGCTACTCTTTGAAGTTGCCTGGGAAGTAACTAATAAAGGTATCGGCGCTACACGAAAGTGTTACATATATTTTTTAAATACGTTTTGGTTTTGTGATTTATTACGGTTTTGACAAATATGAGACTTAATCGTGGCGTTTTACAATAATCACACGAAAGTGGCTCGACTGTAACATAAAACAAGACCGATCAAATCATGAAAAAACCTTTTTGAATTTTCACCTATATTGATGAGGGGATATTAGCCTATTACTGAGTGGCAGTATCAGTATGTATAAGACATGCTTGTTTTGTATCACAGTATTAGTTACTGTATGCGGTAATATTGTTACATGCGCATTGTTATATGATTATATAATTATATTAATGACTAAGGTTGTATCGCCTGCTTGCCAAAGAGCATTAATAGGGAGCAGTACTGGAGAAAAAAGTCTAAAAACCTTCTTACGTACAATGGTGCTCTGTTAGTCTGTCTTTGCCGCCCCTATCAGGACACTCACCTTGCTGTGGTATTAATGTGAATAAATTAGTCATCGTTACTGTTATTTGAAAGGTTTTCTATTGACCGCAAAACATTATTAAAATGTTTAAGTCGTAACTGCTGCTACCGTTGGATGAAACTGGCACTGAATGCTTTATAATTAATGTGGATATGAGTATTGATACATAGGCCTATTGCATTTCTATTTAAATGCCTTGTGTAACAGGCCTCCATGAACTGTATCGGTGATATCTGTATAAAAGACAGCCTCAGTTAAGGGCCGTGCTGATGGTCAGAACAGACCCTTAACCTCAAAGCAAACATTCACGGCCCCCTGAGAGGAGAACATCGATCAGCCCGAAAGATTACATATTAAGCTGTAGTCAAACACCGAGTTTTGGATCTGGAGGGTTTCAGCGGAAATAGTGGTTTTCAGTGAAGTTCACCTACCATCTGGACGCGACACGTGTGGTTTTTACCAAGTGTGTGGATGGTACTGTGGTCATTTGCCAATGATAACATCAACAACTGTGAATATTTGACCACTGCGACTTCAAACGTTATGCGAATATTCGTTTGTTTACGCAATATTATAATAATCATTTTATTAGATTATACTCGACTACGTATAAATTCTCACCTGTTGTTGTGTAGTTGTCTCTAGCATTCCTTGTTTGTTTGATTAATTGAAACATTAAAGAATTCATAATATGCTTTTTCACGGTCTCTCCTGAAAAGAGAAGTTATTGCGGTCGCTTCTCCTCCCCCCTGCAGTTGGAGGGATTTACACAGTGATTCAAACCAAAGCCAAGATCACGGTGGATGAATGGGGAGAGAACTACTTCATGGTGGGCCCATACTACGAGCACAACTTCAAGACCCAGGTAGAGAGCTGCGACCCCCCGAACCCTGCGATAAAGAAGGCCATGGACTGTCTGACAAACAACGGCAGTCAGGTACGCAGCGCCGGAACCTACGAGTGCAGTGAAAAAGTGAAACACAAAGCGACAGTGCGACAGCAGAGTTGCTGGCTGGGTACCTCAGTATTTGTTCACCGAGTCCCTATAAACTGCATGGTTATATGCGCGCCACCAAGTGACGAAATGTATTAATTGTTCAAACAACCACAACAAGAAAACCATACAGACCGTAGTAAGGTAGAACAGAACAGCATGTATTGTCATCGTACGTACAGTGAAATGTATAAAGTATTACTCCCGATCACTGCAAACGCAACAACCACAGCAGCAATACAATAATTATAAAAAGTCTTGAAATTAAATTAAATATAACACCTTATAGACACATGTGGGTATGTACGCGTAAGATATTAATCTGTCATGAGGTATATCTCAGCGTGAGGTCAGAACCATACAGAAAATAATGCACCTCAGGATAATATGTACATTGTACTCTTGCAGAAAGATTCAAGTAATGGATGTGAGTTCAGTTCACATATAAGCCCTTGTAAAAGAACTTGTTTTAAATGAATGAATGAATATTACATTTATATAATACTTTCCAAGACCCCCAATCAATGGGGAGCCACTCCAGCCGACACCGCTGTGTAGCCCCCACCTGGATGATGTAACGGCAGCCATTCTGCACCAGTACGCTCACCACTCAGTAGCTAAGGTGGTGAAGGGGCAGGAGAAAATTCACCAATTTAAAAACAGGGGGTGATTAGGAGGTCAGATTTAAAAGGGCCACAGTGGGCAATTTATCTAAGGTAATAGGGAACCAACCCTAGTCTTTTGAAAGAGGCCCAGGGATCATTTATGACTTCAGAGAGTCTGGATCTCAGTTTTACATCTCATCTGAAGGACGGCACCATTTTTGCAACACAGTGACCCCATCACTGAATTGGGCGTTGGGATCCACATTGACCACAGGATGGGCTCCCCCTGTTGGTCACACCAACACATCTTCCAGCAACAACCCAGCCTTCCTAGTTGGTCTCCCATTCAAGTACTGACCAGGCTCAAACCTGCTTAGCTTGGGTTGGCGTACTTAGTCCAAACTGCAGTGCGGTGCGGTGCGGTGCAGTGCGGTGCGGTGCAGTGCAGTGCGGTGCAGTGCAGTGCGGTGCAGTGGAATGCACACATACA